>NC_067399.1:193682943-193882943 GCF_016432865.1 Antechinus flavipes
ACTACTATAACATCTGTTGCTATTCTACTAGTAGTTAATAGTTCCATAAAGTTTTATGTTTGTTAAACAATTAATATTCATTTTCTTTATAAAACTTGGCATAGCACCTCTCATAAGTGGACCCCCATACAAAATATTTTAGATTGGTTGTGCTGTCAGTCAGTCATTATCTATTCAAAATCATAGCCCATGGACCCATATCAATTTGCTTACTTTTACCAATTAAGCAGGGAATACATTATTTGAAAGCAAAAGATATTTAAGAAATATTGTTACAAATAAAGTTATAAGAAAAAGATTCCTTTTAAGTCACATAAGCTATCTCTCCAATAGGGCCATTTTCAGTTGTCCTAATTTATATTTTGTTCATTAACCCAGTTGACTCCAGAGGAGAAAATGAGGCTAGAGACTTTGTATAGCCCACCCTTACTTAAATCCAACTCACTTGCATATCATGGCACCAATTCTCTGATATGGTTCTCTTAGAGAATGAAGGACAAAAATCTTGTGAGTAGAACTGACTCTGTAGGAACCCAACTGAATTAGTTAGTTGGTTAACAACTTACCCTCTTTCCTTTCTTTCTTTTTTTCCTTCTTTTCCTCCCTCTCTCCTTCTTTTCCTTCCTCCCCCCTTCTTTCTTTCCCTCCCTCCCTTCTTCTTTTCTTCTCTCTCTCCTTTTTTTCCTTCCTCCCTTCTTTTTTCTTCCCTACCTCCTTCCTTCCCTCCTTCTTTCCTTCCTTCCTTCCTTCCTTCCTTCCCTCCTTCTTTCCTTCCTTCCCACCTTCTTCCCTTCCTTCCTTCTCTCCATTCTTCCTTCCTTTGTTCCTTCTTTTCTTCTTTCCCTCCATCCCTTCCTTCTCTTTCTCCCTTTCTTCCTTTTTTCTTTCCTTCCTTCCTTCCTCCCTCCCTCCCTCCTTCTTTATTATGCCCTTACCTGCAGGTGCTCTTCCAAAAGGAATATAATTGTTTTTGATTTTTGAAACTCCAAAATATTCTGGGGTTTACCAGCTAGGTTTCTTTCTTAAGGACCCTACCTTAAACACAAATCACTCTGGTTCTCAATGATTGGCCTATGATAGGTCCAGGTCAAGCCCCAGTTGGTCATTGTTTGGACCTTAATTGACTCAGAATGAATGTAATTAGAAATTATTTTTGTTTGGGCCAGAAACCTTGTGGGCCTTCCCCTACCGGTTTGGATTTTTTAAAAATGGAAGATAATCTCAAAGGGAAGGTATTAGATGTGTAGATAAGGACTAGGAAAAAAAAAAGTTTATTTAGGTACAGTTGAGAAGCAGCATTCAGATTAAGAAAAGACTATTCAATGAAAATACAGCCTTAAGTCAGTTGAGCAAAAATTTTTTTTCCCTTTTTTTGTTGTATTAGTCAGTTTATCAAGCATAAGGGAGAAGCTGGGCGTTCTTACATTCTGGATTTGTGTACTCAATTGACCAAAAAGCTCTAAAAGTATCAGAAGGCATTAGTTATCAGAGCTGCTTAAGTCTCAAAGAGGGTTTTGTTGTCTAAAATTTAAAAAAAATTCAGTGATTTACAAGGTAATAATGGAATTGTTTGCTATTTCCTTCTACGGTTCATTTTACACAAAAGGAAACTGAGACAAGAAGCATTAAGTATCTTGTCCAGGGTCACATACCTAGTAAGAGTCTGAAGTCAGATTTGAACTCAAGAAGAGGAGTCTTTCTGGCTTCAGACCTAGTATTCTATCCATTGATTCACCTACTTTCCCACTGCATGCAAAACATTTAAATTCTAGTTATACAAGGAAAAAAAACTTATTAATCCCATTCCTCAAGAAGCACAAATTCAGGATGCAACATGTACATAGAGAAGTAAATAAAAGGCAATTTGAATGGGGAAGAAATATTAGCAAGTATAATTGTGATTTAAAATGGCCTCATAAGATCTTATAGACCTGAGATGGGCCTGTAAGGAAGATAAAGATTGTGATAGACAAAGAAAAGTAGGGTTTGCATTCCAGGTACAGGCAACACTTTTTGTAGATTTATGGACTTAGTGAATGACATGCCTAATTTGGACATTTGTTATTTTCTAATAAAAGATTATGTCTTACAGTACAGTACTATATAGTACAGTATAGATCTGGGGTCTGCTGATTTCAATTTAAATACTAGTTCTGTCACAACCAGACATATGACAAGTATGACTTGGGACCCTTGAAATTGAGCAGGTTTTTTGATTCCTGGATTCCTTTTAAGTCCTAACTAAAAATCTAATCTATGGAAACCCTATGGATGTCAACCCTTTTGAATTCTAGTGCTTTTGCTCTCTGAATTATTTTCTATTTATCCTGCATATGTCTTGCTTGTCCCTATTTGTTTTCTTGTTTTCTTCCCCTCTTAGACTGAGAGCTTCTTATAAGCAGAAATCATCTTTTGCCTTTCTTATCCCCTGTGCTTAACCCAATACATGGCACATAGTAGGTAGTTAACAAATACTTACAGATTATTTGATTTTAATCTCTCTGAGCTTTAGTTTCCTTACTGATAAAATGGTTGGACTAAAAGATTGCTTTCTGTTTTCTCTAGATTTTAATATATAATCCTATGAAATATAGGTGGAAAGGTATGTTGGAAATGCAAAGATTTAAACTTCAGAGATAAAAATATACTTCTTGGTAAAAACTGTTGGGAAAACTGGAAAGCAGTCTGGCAGAAATTGGGTATAGATCTATATCTTACAATATATTTACCAAGATAAATATATTAAAGGATTTAAATGTAAAAGGATATAACAGGGGATATAAAAGGAGATAACAAAAAAACACAAGAACATGAAACATATTACCTATCAGATTTATGGATATGAGAAGAATTTATGAATAAATAAGAAATAGAGAGTTATATAATTTTAAAAGAAACCCAGGAAGTATATAAACAAAATTACATAACACTTTTCACACCAATAAAATCATATCTAAATAATTGAAAAACATCATATGTTGTGAGCTAATATAATAAAAATGACAGTTCAATCTAGATTAATTTACTTATTCAGTGCCATACCAATCTTCCAAAAATAGTTTCATAGATCTAGAAAAAATAGTAACAAAATTCACTTGGTAGAACAAAAAGTCCAAAATATCAAGGGAAATAATGGAAAAAAAATGGAAAAGAAGGGGTTCTAGCTCTATCAAATATAAAATTATATCATAAAGCAGCAATCATTAAAATTAATTGGTACTGGCTAAGAGAGTAAGAGTCCAGGGGAATAAGTTAGATTCATAAGATACAATAGTAACATAGTAAAAAGAATAATACAATAGTAAAAAATAGTAATTTATTGTTTGATGAACTCAAAGACCCCATTTCTGGGGAAAAAATCACTATTTGATAAAAACTGGTAGGAAAACTGGATAATAGTATGACAGAAACTATACATTCACCAACATCTCACACAACATACCAAGATGAGATCAAATGAAGGAATACCTGATATAGATATGATGGGTAATACCATAAGTAACTTAGGAGAATAAGGAATAGATTACTTGCCAGATCTAAGGAGAAAGGAAGAATTTATTATCAAACAAGAGAAAGATAATATTATGAAATCCAAAATGGATAATTTTGATTATATTAAATTAAAAAGGTTTTGTAAAAACAAAGGCTGTGCAATCAAGATTAGAAGGAAATCAGAAAGCTAAAAACCAAATTTTACCCAGTGTTTCTGATAAAGACTCCATTTCTTCAACATAGAGAAAACTGAATCAAATTTATAAGAATATAGTCTTTCCCATCAAAGTTATCTAAACAAGCAGTTTTTTAGTTGAAGAAATTAAGTCATCTATAGTCATATAAAAATACTCTAAATCTGTTTAGAAAAATGCAAATTAAAACAAGTGTGAATTTCACCTCATACCTACCAGATTAGCTAATATGACAATGAAGAGAAATTATAGATGTTGGAAGGGATATGGGAAAATTTGGACACTAATGTGTTGTTGGTGGAGTTGTGAACTGATCCAACCATTCTGGATAATAATTTAGAACTGTGCCCAAAGGGTTATAAAACTGTGTATATAGCCTTTGATCCTAATGCCCAGCATTAGGGAATAGCTGAACAAATTGAATTTTATGAATGTAATGGAATGCTATTGTTCTATAAGAAATGATGAGCTAATGAATTTCAGAAAAACTAGGAAAAAACTTACATAAACTGAGGCTGAGTGAAGGGAACAGAACCAGGAGAACATTATACACAACAGTAGCAACATTGTGAAACAATCACTTTTAATAGATTTTGCTCTTTTCAGCAATATAATAAAGACAATTCCAGAAGATTCACAATAGAAAATACTATCCACATTTAGAGAAACAATTATGAAGTCTGCATCTAGATTAAAGCATACTATTTTCAGGTTTGTTTTTTTTTTTTTTTTTTTTTGGTGATTTCCCTCTATTTTTCTGTTTCTTCTTTTACTACATGACTTACATGACTAATATGGATATACTTTAATATAACTGTACATTCATAAGTTATATAAGAATGCTTGGTATCTTTGGGAGTGGGGAAGAAAGGAAGAGAAAAAAATGAAAATAAAGAACTTATAAAAAAGTAAACGTTAAAAACTACATTTACGTATAATTGGAAAAAAATAAAATGTTATTAAGTAGACTTTTAAAAAATAAAATAAATGGATAACTGATTATATTAAATTGAAAAGATTTTGTACCAAAACATAATGGAGTCATTATTAGAAGGAAATAGAATACTACTGTATTATAAGAAAATTGACAAGGGAAAATTTAGACACAGTTTCTCAAATTTTCTCAAATAAATTTTCATATCCAAAATATGTAAAGAACTTTGTCAAATTCATAAGAATATGCATCATTTCCCAACTGATAGTCAAAAGACATCAACACACAGGTTTTTTTTTTTTTTTATGTAGAAATCCAAACTGTATCTAATGATATGAAAAATAATATAAATCATTGATCACAAATATACAAATTAAAACAATTTTGAGGTATCAACTTATATGTGTCAGGTTGGTCAAAATGGGGGGGGGAAGACAAATGTTGGAGGGGATGTGGAAAAATTGGGACATTAATACACTGTTGGTGAAACAGTGAACTTATTTAATCACTGGAGAACAATCTGGAATTATGCCCGAAGAGTTATATAACTGTATATTTGAACCAGCATTACTATACTAAATCTGTTTTCCAAAGTGATCAGGGAAAAAAGTAAAAGAATGTATATGTTTTGAAGTAATTTTGTCAGCTCTCTTTATGGTGAAAAAAAAAAAAAACTCCAAGAAATTGAAGGGATATTCATCAACTGAGGAATGGCTAAACAGTTTGTGATATATGATTGTGATAAAATACTACTGCACTATAAGAAATGATAGTTGAGTTTAGTAAAACATTAAATGCTTGCATGAAATAACAAAAAGTGAAGTGAACAGAACCAAGAGAACATTCTTTAAAATAAAAGCAATATTGTTTGCAGAATAATTGTGAGCAACCAAATTATTTTGAGTATTATAAATACTTAAATCAACTATAAAGGAACTATGAAAAAAAAAAAGATGTTATCCACCTCCAGAGGAAAAAAACTGATAAATAGAATTATACATAACATGGTTTAATTATATTTATAAGTCATGTCAAATGGTCAAATGATTGCCTTCTCTAGTGTGGAGTAGAGGGAAGGGAGGGAGACATTTCAAAACTTTAAAAAGTGACAAAAACTAAGAAAAATTTAATTAAAAAAACTTATATTGGAATAATATTGTTGAGGACCTTAAATCTTAAGCTAAGAAGAGTTTTAAAAAAATTTTCATATAATAGAGATCCATTAAAGCTTTGAATCAGGAAGTGCTTTGGTATGACCTATGTTGCAGGAAGATTATTTTGGCGGCTGTGTAATAAACTGAAAAGAGAGAAGAAATACAAGGAACAAGAAAAGTGGTGAGGAAGCTATCACATAACAAAATAGAATGGGAGGCAAAGGCTACTATTAGTGTTGGTCTGGATAAGAAGAACTAACTCCATCAATTAATTATTGGTTGAATTGTGAAGTGACAACCATTTTGGAGAGCAATTTAGAATTATGCTTAAGAGTTATTAAACTATCCATGCCATTTGACCTAGCAATATCACTGCTTAGTGAAATGATAAATAAAAAATGATTCTGAAAAAAGGAAAAGAACCTATGTTCCAAAATGTTTATAGCAACTCTCTTTGTGATGGTAAATACATGAAAATTTCAGGGATGCCCATCAGTTAGGGTATAGTTGAACAAATTATGATGTAATTATAATAGAATAGTACTGTGCTATAAAAAATGATGAGCCCAATAATCTTACAAAAACATGGAAAGACTTGCACAAAATAATAAAGAATAAAAAGAACCAAGGAAACATTATATATAATAACAGCAAAATTGTTTTCATAAAGATTTCATGGATCATAAGCAAAACAAATCTCTTGTTTGTTTCTTTCTCCTTTTTTCCCTTTTGGTCTAATTTTTCTTGTACAAATACAGAAATGTGGTTAAAAGAGTTTCACACGTATGAACCTATATCAGATAACTGAATGTCTTGGGAAGGGGAGAGGTAAGTGAGGGAGGAAGAAAAAATTGTAACATAAAGTCATACAAAAATAAATATTGAGAACTATCTTTACATGTATTGGAAAAATGAAATACTACTGAAAAAATTTTAACAGTACAAGTCATTAAATTATCATCAGATAAATGACAATAAAAAAACTGTGTGGCATAACTGTTCATATAACTGCTCATCATCCATTAAATAAACAAAGATGGAGAAATATATTGTCAAATGATTGTGGAAAGCCAGATATGATAATTAAATGTAGATAAAGCTGAATCTGGATCCAATTGTTTTACTAAAAAAATTGAAATTATACAAAAAACAATGCCTCTTGACCCACAGTTTCAACTAGTTTGACTATATCCTAGTGAATTTGTTGAAAAAACAAAAAGACTCATGTACAAAAAATCATAATAACACAAGTATTTGTGATAACAAATATCTGGAAACAAGACATGAGCCAATATTTTGGGAATAAATTATTAGTGATGAATAGTAAAAATACAGAGAAACATGAGAATGAGGCATTAAAGAGTGACAAAAGGAAATAAACAGTGTTATACACAATGGCTACAATGATATGAATAAAAATGACATTGAAAGAAAAAAGAATGACTTTGATAGAATAAATTATTTTGACTCTTGTAAATACCCAAATTAACAGATTGGACACATAAAGAAAAATGCTTTGTGTTTAGAATAATTTTACACACACACACTTAACTGTATTTAATGGTGGATACCTCTAAGGGGGATAAGCAAAAACAAGAAAAACAAAATATATATATATATATATACATACACACACACACACCCACACACACACACACACACACATATATATATATACACATATATATATATATATATATATATATAACTTTGTTGTATATTTTAAAAGAATAATAGATTTACAGTTTCATGTACAATTAACTTTTTTATTATACTATGGTATGGAAATGCTTGTTTCATTCAAAAAATTAAAAATGAAAAAATTTTAAGTGGTAAGTCCTTTGCAGTTTCCTGAAAAAAGATAGACTAAAGATCTTGAGTTGATTTGAAGTACAGAATCAAAAAGAAGAGAGAACTCAATGATAGATAGTCTCTACTATCTTTGCAAAATATGTATAAGGAGAAAAAGAATATAAGGAGAGATATAGATGGCTTGAGGAGAGGAAAGATTTTTTTTTTTCTGTCCTTATGTGAAAGAGCTATTCCACTAGAACAGGTTTTCCAAATAGCATTGATGGAATAGGCACCAGATGGAATAGGCATCAACAGGAAAGGCTAGATTTATAATATGGATGAAAAAAGCTGGATCTCGTTCATTACAAATATCTGATTTATTCAGACTGAAGATTTATGGAAGAGGATTAAATCTGAACTTTGAGTGATTTCTTTTTGTGGAGAGCCTCAACCTTTGAATAGTACAATATATGTAAAGGTTTGAATAAGTTCACAAGCATGTAGAAGTTCAGGGGAAGAAAAGAGAATTGTATTGATTATTACTGAATTTGTGTGCAAATAATTTGCTTTGTATTGCACTAAATAAAGCCTGTTTTATATATTTTTAAATTAAAAAAACTATTATAACAGAACTGCAAAGAGTTGATAAGAGCTGAATTATGATAGAGGCTAATAAGTGGAAAGGAAAGGATTGAGAAATTTTGTAAAATAAAAATCCACAAAAATTGTAATTTGGGTATTTACTGGTGATACTGGGGAAAATGGAAGGTGAGGCATCAAGAATAACTCAAAGGTTGCAAGTTCATTGGAAGTATGATGGTGCCAACAACAGCAATAACAATAATAATAGCAACAAATAAAGAGAAAGAAGCTCTCAGTTTGCAACCTCCATCTGCTTCAATTTCCTAAATAATTTTGGGATCCTAACTTGTGAAATGAGTGTAGAACAAGGTGATGTCAATGGACATTTCCACTTCTGGTCTCATGTGGTTTGTATACTCATATATGCATCTATTTGCATTCTTTGTGCTATTTGGCCATTTAAAAGGATTTTATTTTATTAATCCATTTTCTCTTCTTTTGACTCCATGGACCTGGATAAATTGTGCTGACACTTGCCCCAATGGAACATCTTCAGCTTCTGCCCTAAAGCAGGCATGGCAATGCCTGGGGCAGGTTTCCCTGCATGTAGGTTTCCTCCAGGGAATTACTAAAAGTCACTGAAAGTCACTATAAATCTGAGCAGTCTTCTTTGCTACCTACTTTAACCTGCAAAAGCCCCAGGGGCAAAAATGTTTTAGGATGACTGCATAGTAGCTGCTAGCCATGCTTGGAACTAATTAGGAAATCTCACAACGATAATGTGAAGAGCTTTTTAGAAGCTGTGGACAGCTCTCAGTTTGCTCAATCTCACCAGCTACTGCCTTAACCTTCCCATTACTTAGAGTGGTAGAATTTTAGAGTTGAGAAGAATCTTTGAGGTCATCTAATATAGCTCCTTCATTTTATGAATTATGAGGAGGAAAGTGAGTCCCGCAGAATTCTAATAATATTCGGATATGAAACAGCTCACTGAGAAGGGAGAAGAGGAGGGAAAAGGGGGGGGGGGAATGTAGATGACATAAAAACAAAATAAATCAATGATGTCTATTTTAATGTTTAAAAAATAAGGACATTAGCATTTAAATTTTTCATCCATCATTCCCTTTCTGAAACCATACTAAACCCTAAATTTAAGCATAACTTTTTCAATTGTGTCTAAAAATCTGGGTGTTAAGGTCCTTTCTAGTCTTAATGTTCACATATCCAAATTAGAAGATAAAAGTCAGATTCTATTCATAAACATGAGGGGTAAATAGAGCTATTTGGGGCAAGATAGAAGATAGTATGAAAGAGTTGAGTAGAGAATCCAGGGGAATTCTACATCTAAGGGAAAGAGGACTGAATATCTATTTGGTGTCAGTCTCCTTCTGCAGAAATTACTATGGGCCAGGGACCAACCATTCTACCACTACCATACTCTCCATTGTAGTTGAATAAAATTGGGCTAGAATCTATGCAGCTGTAAAATAAGGAGGGAAGGGAAGTTTGAGAAGACAATCCAAAAATAAAGAATTAAGGAAAGAAAAAAGAGGTGGCAAAGGAAGACAAAAAGGACAAAAATTCCAGAAAAATAGCTATAGTATAAAATTATCTCCCAAGTGCCTAACTCAACAATAAAACTTATAAAAACAAAAGTACCTAAAAGTTCAAAGAAAACGCAAGACACATTAAAATATTATGAAAGAAAATGACCTAAGGATTCTCAATGAAAATGTGAAATCTGCAAACTCCAAGGTACTATGAAATAATTATAAGAAATTTCAGTGGTTTACAAGAGAAATGCCCCTTTTAAAAGAAAATATTAAGACATAAATTAGCTTGAAGATCAGAGTTCTCAGTACAGAATTAATGAAGACAAACAACAGGACAAAGAGCTTAAAACACACAATGAAGAATTTATTCAGCATATCAGGAACTTGGAAATAGAGAAAAACAAATTTGGAAATTTGTCAGAAAAAGACACAATATTTTCTTATTCAACATAAAACAAAGCTAATGACCTTAACCATAATCTGCAATGAAATTACACAATTCATAGTTCTCCTAAAAGAAATTGAGAAATTGAAAAAAAACCAAACAAATCTACAGAGCTATTCTGTAGAAAATAATACCAGAAAATAGTAAAGTTGCCCAGGAATTGTGATAATAGATAGCAAATTAATGATAAATTAATTCAACAAATTATCACCAGAAAAAAATAAAATTTATCTTTGAAACACCAAGATTTCTAATGACTATATTTCATAATTTTAATACCAACCAAAAACAATTGCAAACATTTGTGAGACAAAACTTTAGTCATATAGGCATGCCAACTTGAATGAACTGTCATTGTTTCACAACCCTGAGAAATTGTAGAAAATATAGAAACAGGCTACTCTAAAAATCAAAAAGAAGTCACTATCCAATACAATATTTGCAAAAATGCTAGGAAAACTGGAAAATAGTATGGCAGAAACTAGATATAGATTCATTGCATTGTAAACCAAGATAAGGTCAAAATGGGTACATGATTTAGACATAAAGGATAATTCCATAAGCAAATTAGAGGAGCATGGAATAGTTTACCTGTCAAATTTGAAGAGAAGAGAAGAAGTTATGACTAAACAAGATTAGAAGCAAAACAGAAATATAGAGGAAAATTTTTACAGCAAATGTCTCTGATAAAGGCCCCATTTCTTAAGTATGTAGAAAATTAAATCAATTTTATAAGACTACAAATCATTTTTCAATTGATAAATGGCTAAATGATATGAATGAGCAGTTTTCTAATGGAGATATCAAAGTAATCTGTAGTCATGTAAAAATGATCTAAATCACTATTGATTAGAGAAATGCAAATTAAAACAATTCTGCAGTCCCACCTTATACCTATCAATTTGGCTAATATGACAGAAAGGGAAAATGATAAATGTTGGAGGGGATGTGAAAAAATTGGGGCATTAACTCACTGTTGGTAGAGTTGTGCACTAACCTTATCATTCTGGAGAACAATGTAGAATTATTCTCAAGGATCTAAAAATTTACTTACCTTTTGATCTTGCAATATTACTACTAAGTCTTTACCCCAAAGACATTAAATACAAAGGGAAAAAAAAAACCTATATGTACAAAAATATTTATAATTCTTTTGGTGGTAGCAGAGAATTGAAAATTGAGGCGATATCATTATAGATATAATCATAAATGTATGTGTATGAATATATTTATTTAAGTTCTTACTATGTAATTGTTATTTTGCTAAACTCTAGGAATCCAACAACAAAAGTGAAAACAATCTCTGATCTCAAGGAACTTATATTTTAAAGAAGAGACAATATGAACATGTAGAGATGAGTGTGTACAAAACAAAAATGAAAGAAAATTTGAAGTGGTCATTGTTTATGAATATACAAATACATATTTGTTAAACATTCTTTGCAGAATAAATCTAGACAAATGATTTATGGGAAATTTATTGTTTGTAGTTATATTCTCTGAAACTAAAAATCACCATAATCATTAAATTAATTTATAGATTTATTGCAATCAAACTAATAAGAAGTTACTTTATAGAACTAAAAAAAAATTATAAAATTTATTTGGAAGAACTAGAAATCTAGAATCTCAAGGGAAATAGTAAAAACAGCAAGAACAGAGAAGGAAAGGTAGTATAGTATAGTAGGCAAAGGGCTGATCTCACACTTAGGAAGATAATTCAAGTCCTGCTGCTCAGACCTGCTGCCTATTACTCTGGTAAAAATAATTTCACCTCATTATTCTACCAACATTATCTAAGATTTTAAGTTGCAAGGAAAATTACTGACCTACATAAATGGTAAAGAAAGTCTCTTCATCAACTGTTCTATAAACTATTGAAATAATAGATTGTACTATGAATGAAAGGATAGTTGGAAGGAAGCAAGCAAGGAAGGAAGGAAGGGAGCAATGGAGGGAGGGAAGAAGGAGGAAAGGAAAGAAGAAAGGAAGAAAAGGGAGGAAGGAAAGAAGTTAGGAAAGAATAAAGGAAGGAAAAAAAGTTGGGGAGGAGAGAAGGAAGAAGAAAAGGAAGAAAGAGGGAAGTAAAGAAGGAAGTTAGGAAAGAGGAAACGAAGAAGGGAAGAAAGGAAGGAAGGAAGGAAATAACTTAGGAATGAGGGGAAGAAAAGAAGGGGGCAAGGAAGAGAGGGAAAAGAAGGGAGGAAGGGAAGGAGGGAGAGAGGAAGGAAGGAAAGAAGAGAAGGAGAAAAGTTCAAAAAGGAGAGGAAACTGAAGGAAAGAAGGGAGAAATGGAGAAAAGAATATTATTTTATGGAGAACTCACACAGGGCAAATACACAGTGATCAGAAAAAAATGAAACTAGAACATTCTCAAGGTCTCTCTAAAGAACTTTAGCATTGTCAGGGACAAGATACAAAGTTAAAGTGATCTAATTTTCAGGAAACCACCTTTAAAAAAAAAACACTGGAAAAACATCCAGACTGAAGTGACTCTTTATTCTTTTTATATCAATCTCTATCAGTTTTTAGTTTTACTCTCTGGGCCTTTATGCTATAATAACTCTAATGTTAGGTATCAAATCACTTCAATTTCTCTCATTCTTTCTTCTTCTATAAAAGTAGTGTTCTGTGGATTACTGGGTAGGTGTACATGAGAAATTAGTAAACCATTTCAAAATTAAGAATTTTATTGAAGAAACAAAAGGATAATTAATGATGTAGTTCTTTAAAAATTATTGATATTTGAGTATAATTTCCTCCAAAATCTCTTCGCTTTCAGAGAGCCATTACATATAACCAATAATATTTTAAAACAAGAAAAAGAAACACAACAAATGATCAATAAACCAAAAGGTCAAGATGTACAATGTATCACCTTCATAGTTCTCTACTCTTTACAAAGAGACTATATGGTAATGTATTCTCATAGGTTTTCTTTGGAGGTTTGTTTGCTCTCTATATTTTACAAAATTCATTTCTGGTTGTATATGTGGATTTATATTATTATTATTATATATTGTTTCCTTGGCTTTGCTAACTTAACTCTGTATTGGTTTATATGAATATTTTTATGTATCTCCATATACATTACATATATTATTTCTTTCAGCATAGTATTATTCTATTATATTCATGTATCAAAAATGGTTTAACCATTGTTTAATCAATGAACATCTACTTTGTTTCCTGTTCTTTACTATCACAAGAAGTACTAATAAATGGATACATAGATGCACTAAAAAAAGAACTTTAGAATTAATTATATGGCATGGGAGATATTGGCACAGGACTGCCCAGTATAGTATGCCCTTATGAGCCTTTCCTTATAATCTTGGTGCATTGGTATTGTTTGTGCAAAACTTTTTAATTAGATGCAATCAAAATTATCCATTTTATATTTCATAATATTCTCTATCTCTTTTTTGGTCATAAATTTTTCCCTTTCTCTTAGATCTGATATTGATCTTTATATCTAAACCATCTACCAACTATGAATTTATCTTGTTACACAATAAAAGAAATTGTTCCATTCCTAGTTTCTGCCATATTATTTTCCATTTTTCATGGCAGTTTTTGTCAAATAATGAATTCTTATCCCAAAAGCCATTATGTGCCTAACCTATTCCACTAAAACACTACTCTGTTTCTTGGCCAATACCAAATAGTTTTTTTTTTAAATAATATTTGCACCTTTACGATACCATTTTAGATCTAGAATGGCTAAGCCACCTTCTTTTGCATTTTTTTCATTAATGATCCTGATAGTCATGAGTTTTTGTTGTTCCAGATGAATTTTGTCATTATTTTTTTTAGCTGTACAGAATAATTTTTGGTTGTTTGGAATGTCACTGAAAAAGTAGATTAATTTAGATAGAATTGTCAGTTTTATTATATTAGCACAACCTACCTATGAACATTTGATATTTTTCCGATTGTTTAGATGTGTTTTTATTTGTGTAAAAAATGTTTTATAAATAGGTTCATAAAGTTTCTGAATTTGTCTTGGCAGGTAGACTCCAAAATATTCTATATCATCTGCAATTATTTTAAATGGATTTTTGTAATGTTCTCTTCTTTAGAATATAATGTTCTCTGGGAGCAGATTTCTTGGGGAGCTTCTGGAGGCAACCTTAGTTTCAGTTCAGAGTAATAATCACCTCAACTGCAGCCAGCTGTTAGAGTTCAAATCCTTTATTATCTCTTTCAAAATAGCCCCAGTTAGTTTTCTTAGCGGCCTATTTGTTTCCTTGGTTCCAAGAGCTTTTGTCGCTAATTTTTTGCCTCTGCCAGCTTCAGCCTCTCGTCCCTCCGGATCCAAAGCCTCCAGCCACACAAAGATGGAAGCTGGAATGAATCTTGAAGATTCTTCCTCCGAGAGTGGGATTGTGTGTTTCTGACTTAAGAATCTCCCAAAGTGAATCCTGACTTGTGAATTTCCTAGAGTCTCTAGTAGGCTTGTGGGAGCTCCTCCTTATATATCCTCTCTTAAAGATGTGAACTCTAATGTGTGAACCAATGTATGAACTCTCCCAAAAGTGTGAACTCCAAAGGTGTGAACCAAGTACATAAGCAGTGTTTCTTTTTTATTTTTTTTTTGAAAATAAAAATCTTTATTTAATTTAATTTTTTTATTATATATTTTATTTTATTTTATAATAACTTTATATTGACAGAATCTATGCCAGGGTAATTTTCTATGTCATATGCAAATAATAATAACTTTATTTCCTCAGTAACTATTCTAATTCCTTTAATTTCCTTTTCTTTTCTTATTGATAAAGCCAATATTTCTAGTTCAGTGTTAAACAAGAATGGTGATAATAGGTATCCTTGTTTCACTCCTGATCTTACTAGAAAGGCATCCAGTTTCTCTCCATTAGAAATAATACTTTTTATTGATTTTAGGTAGATATTGCTTATTATTTAAAGGAAACCTCCTTTTATCCCCATGCTGTATAGTGTTTTTAGTAAGAATGGGTGCTGTATTTTTTCAAAAGACTTTTCTACATCTATTGAGATAATCGTATGGTTTTTATTGGTTTTGTTATTGATATGGTGAATTATGGTAACAGTTTTCCTGATATTTAACCAGCCTTGCATTCCTTGTATAACTCATTTGATTTTACTGCTGTGATTTTAAGCTGTGATAGGGGCCAAGGTTGTGGTCATTGACTTTCTATGCCAAATCTCAGATGATTGTAGCTTATTCACTACATGGGTAACTTAGCCTAGTCATGCCTATTGTACAGGCTTCCAAGGTTGGCAATTTGCTTTCTTCTGTGGGATAGAGTATTCACTATTCTGCTATGCCACTAGTATGGATCCAGGGTTCTTGTTTGCTTATCTATGCTATGGCTAAGAGCCTCCTGATGACTAAACCCTGTCTGCACTGAACTGTGCTCCTCTTTTCTCCAAGTGAAACAGATCTTTCCTAAAGTCCTTCTTATTTATCTCAACCTGGAAAATTGTTTCACCTCACCTTTTCTTGTATATTCTGTCATTCCAGAATATGTTTAGATGTTTGAGTTAATATTGTTTCTGAGAGAAATGGGGGAGGGTACAGACCACTTTCTGGCTTCTCTCTACCATCTTGGCTCTACCTCTATTATCCCCATTTTACAGATTAATAAAACAAAAGACATTTTTAAGAATCTACTATGTGCCATACACTGCATACATAGCACCCATGTGCTAATCATCCAACTAAGTAGATAGTCACTAATTTCATTTATGTCTAATGCCAGCTTTGATTGTCTGGGTGAAGAAAGAGAACATGAAAGGTAAAATGTGAAAAAGCATAGATTTTGTTTGACCTTTGGGCATCAGTTTCTCTATTTGTAAGATAAGAGGATGGTAGAGGTTATATTTAAAATCTCTAAGACTTTTTCCAATACTGACATTCTATGATTTCATAGCCTATTTAATGATTCTAATTGAATAATATCCAGCTCTTATATAGCACTTTAAGTTTTACTAAGTGCTTTAAGAGATTATCTCATTTCATCTTCATTACAGTCCTCTGAGTTAAATGCTATTATTATCATATCCATTTTACAGGTGAGAAACCTAAGGCTGAGACATGTTAAATAATTTCTCCAACACAAATATTAAGTGTCTGAGGTGATATTCAACTTTAAGTTTTCCTGACTTCAGATCCAACACTATCCAGTGAATCACCTAAGATATCTTTAATGGTGTTATGAATATTTAACTTGACTTTTCCATATCTTCAAAGATATCTAGATTTAGGAATAATGATTAAATATTTACAGAAGGAAATACTATATATTATAAAATTTAGAGCTAAAAGGACCTGTGGGGGTCATCTGGTCTAACACCAGTTCTCCCATTTGACAGCTGAGGAAACTGAAGATCAGAAAGGGAAAAAATATTTATATCACGTTTACAAACTTTTGTGCAAAAGCTTCAAATCATACCAATGTCCTCTGATTCTAGGTCCACTTATTTTTCTCCTATATCAACCCATTTTCCTGAATGGTCCATCAGGGTTCAGGGGCAAATTAGTTTGGGGTTAGAGAACCTAAGTTTCAATTATTTCTCTGAAAGTATAATATATTGTTCCTTTCTTGAAATAAACGTCATTATGGAATCAGGAACCTTTCATATACAAATAAGTAATTGTATATAACACTCTACTGTGACAAATTTTCTCCATTTCTTATGTAGAAACAATCAAAAGCCAAAGTCCATCCTGTCTCAGTTTCCTGAGGTCAATGACAGACTAACAGAATGGTATGTCCTTTTTGCCATTCCTTGAAACTCAACATACTGTCTCAAAGGCCAATAACTGACCAGTTGTGAACCAAGCATAGCTATATATTATCTTTAACATAAGCACTTGTGTGAAATAACATATTCAGAAGCCCATTTATCCCATAGGGATTTACTTTACTCTGAGTTAATTAATGTTTCTTTCAGTCCAGGTTTGTAACAAATGTGCAGAATAAACCTTTTTACTTACTTGTATATTCCAATAAAATGGATCTTTGTCCCATAACACTATCTGTGTGATCATGGGCAATTTTATCATTAGTATTAGCAGTAATAAAATTGACTTTAAAGATTGCTAAATGCTTTAAGAATTATCTTGTTCACTCCTTACAATAGCCTTGTGAGCAGGTGCTAATGTTATCCACCTTTTACAGTTGAGGAAACTGAGGAAGAAAGAGGTTACATATTTTGCCTCTGGTCACACAGATAGAAAGTGCCTGAGGCAGAATTTGAATTTACCTTTCCTTATCTCAAATCTAATACTCTACAATTTCCTCATCTGTAAAATGAAGGGATTGGATTAAATGAGCCCTTAGTTTTCTCCTGGTTCTTAAGCTATGATGCCATGATCTGCCATGTTGTTTAAACTTACTTTAAACTGCCACATCTATCACGAAAACCTACATACCTACATATCCATTCTCACATGCTTTTCCTGGAACTACTCATTTAGTTTGTTGCTTTCTGCAAACTGATCTTTGCTAACTTGGTCTAAATAGAAACTATAAGGAAATGATGGACATATTTCTGTGAAATGTCCATGAGATATGTGGGAAATGAAAAGTAAATGTAATATAGAATCACTCCTTCTTTCCCTCCTCAAAATGCACAAAATGCTGCCTTCCTTCATTGATGTTTAGGTATAATTTCTTATTAAAGTTAATGGAAAATTAACCCATGCATGCCTTATTCCAAGTGGAGAATTAGAACCAATAAATTGAATCCAAATTTTAAACAGGTTATCAACATCTCATTGGAGACTCTCTGAAATTCCTTACTTTTATGGGGTGTAAAAAATTTTATTATTCTCGAGGAGTTTGATTTACTGTTGTGAGCCAAATTAAAGTCCTAAGGGTTTTTGGTTTGTTTGTTTTTTTTTTTGTGTGTGTGTGTGTGTGTGTGTGGTTTTTTTTTTTTTTTTTTTAGAACATCCAGGTTGTGTAAAAGCAAAATTTGGCTGTGATATAAATTTGGAGAAGACATGCCCCATTAAAAGGCATTATTTTCATCCTACTCTTTAAAAATAATGAGCCTTTTTAAAAAAATAGTCTGAATTTTAGTGGCAAAAAAGGAACTATTTTGAAGTGATAGCTGTAGAGGAATTAATAAGGACAATAAAGCACATTTTGTAGACCAAGGTAAAGGGATTATTAAAAAAAAACATAAAGTGAGATAAAAACTGGGAGACTTGGGCAGGAACGAGTGCACATAGGAGATAATGAACATATGGAATAAATGAACAGATGAGGCAAATGTAGCAAAAAATTAATTCCAGCCCCTGACTTATTTCAGGAAAGGGAAAGCATGTCGACAGATGGTAAAACATCAGGAATGTGGGATTAAGATAAATTTTAAGAGGACAGGTGTGCAGGGCAAGATGGCCTTTTCAGATTACTAAATTTTATTTTGTTCTTAATATTTCATTTCTCACTGGATTCCAAGGCACAGGCTCCAATAGGTCTCCATTCCAAAGTACTTTTACAAATGGCTAATACATCTTGCCTCAATTAAATGGCTGAATTTTAATGCAGTTTGGGAGAGATTGATGCCTTTTTCTTCTTGTTCTGTGTACTGGTGTTGAAGAAATGTTTGAGGATTCCATGTTCAAGAGAAATCTTTCATTTTTTTTTTAAATCCAACTTTTACATGCTGAACTTACATGAAGTTCATTCAGTCATGTTTACCCAAACCCAGCCCTTTAAAACTTAGCCTTTTAAAAATGAAATCTATATTTTAGAAAAAGAAAGCACTCAGAAAACTTCTGAAAATAAGATAGACTTGCTTTGGAGACAATCAATTTTCCATTACTATAGGATTTCAAATCAAAGATATATGATAATTGTTGAGAAAGATCACATCTATTAGTATCCATTAATTAAATGCCTATTATTGTATTGTTGAGATGATTTTAATTTGGATATAGCTTAGACTATCCTTTCCAAAATCCTTTTCAAGCTGATCCTTCTATGAATTTATAATTCAGTGGCAAAATAAAAATCCATATATTCAAAATTATAATTTGATCATATTTTGGCCATATACTCATTAATTATTAAGCATACCCACAGATTTTTAAAATAGCTATATTTCAAAGAATCTATGATCTTTATTAATGTGTTATTACCTTCAGTAGTACAAATTACAATTTATCCGCATCTCTTTTTTTTTCCAGTTATTGCTTATGTTTTTTACATTGTCTTCTATTAATGATCCTTTATAGGCATTTAAACCTTAGTTTTAAATATTCCATGGATCAAATAATATATTTGTAAAGCATGTAGATCATGTTTGGCACATACTACATGTTTTTATAAATGTTTGTTCTTTCTTCCCAATTGCCCATCTGGTATCCTTTTTTTTTTCTTTTCTTTCTGATTATGCATTATTGGATGATCTCTCTTACTGTCCCTCCACTGTGGTCCTACTCTAATACCTTCTTAAGACATGAAAATGACTCAGGACCCTCAAAGGCTATGTCAGCAGAATATAAAGTCTGGAAGGCGTTTGCTACAAAAAGCTGAAAAAGATTTAAGTTCTCATAATGGGAAAGTGATGGATTATTATATGTATTGTCTTAAGATTGGTCTAGCTATATCCTTTGAATTTTATGACCAACTTGACTGTAGGATGACTTGTTTTGTTGGCCATAGCAACTTTTAAAGACTATTAAGTTAGAAAAAAAATAGTTATTTGTTTCATTGGTGAAGGGAGTGTCCCATCAATAGACTTTCAGATCTTTCATATATTTCTTGAGACTATTTCTTGCATTTCAGTAATAAATTGCTGCTTACTTGTTGTGATAAGGGAGCCACCTGCCATTGACTGGTGGAGATCTAACTCAGACCTATAGAATGGATCTCTTCATGTGAGAGGATGATGATGATAATACAAGGAGACTAAGAGGCAGTTGCATTCTCTGACCTCTCTCCTCTTCCCTCTTCCCTCCAATTTGTTTCATTCCCAATCCACAAGGAACATCTGTGTTAGTAAAGGCTGCTTTACAACTCTTTCAAGTGTTATGATTCACAGCTGTGGAGGCTCTTGGAGAATTGGCCTGCCCCTTCACTTAGGCATGGTCCTTAACACTTACTTATACCCAACATGGATCTATTGGTTGAAGTACTTTACTATTTGAAATTGGCACTGTTGATTATGACAATCTACACAGATAAAATATGGAATGATGCCCAGATTATGATGTAAAATCCAAAGGACAATGCCCATTAAAATATATATTTTACATAAGAATTGTAAAATATAATATATATATATATAATATATTATGCCTGCTGTACACATCATTCATTGCACCCATATTAGATGTCACTTATGCTAGTATAAATATGTCATTTACAATGTGTGTATAATGTGTTACTTTTTAGACCACAAAACAATATATTATTAATTTCACTGGTGCAATATGCCATCTATGATGTTCATGTAATATACATATTATAGAATTGAAATGTGAATATTATGCTGTATTCTATACCTATTTCATATCACAATACTGTTATCTATATTTCAGAAGTGTTATGTGTCACATTACATACGTGTGTACATATGGACAAAATTTGATATTATATAAATATGTGAATACATATGTAATGTATATGCACACATACAATTACCTTATAAATACATATAAATAAATATATTATAGACATATGTAATATGCTATATCAGCTTATTATACACTATATATTGTATTGCATACTTATATATCACAGGCATTAATAATATACATGAGTATGTGTATATATAAATGCCTCCATATTTTATATGTAAATATACTGTATACTTTTATATAGTACATTGCTTAAATAAGATGATGGAATATTATATATTGATATTTCATTTTCTATATGAATATTCCTATGTAGATGTGTTTACATAACTTATATAATATATAAGTACATATAAGGTTGTATATTTTATGTGTAGAACATAGCTATTAAATGTAATATATAAGTATTAATAATAAATGGATATATCATGTTACATAAGTATATAATATATGGCTAGTCTATATGTTAGTATATATAGGTATATGTGTGTGTGTGTGTATATATATATATACCTATGTCTCTTAGCTTCCATAGACAATCTGCTGACTGATCTGAGTGGGTGAACCTTGAACAAACTAAGCAGTGTCACCCAGGAAGTCTTCTCATCTTAGCCCACTGCCAAATGATGCTGGTGTTTTAGGATGGGGTTGTTTTATTGACTTTCCAATTCTTTCTGGAACCTCCCAATTAATGGAAGCCAACATGACAGCAGAATAACTGAAATCTCTGATTTAGAGTCAGATCCAATGCCCAAGACTAAGAATAACTGGACCCTTATCATAGCATTCAATCTTAGCACATGTCTTTAAGTAATTGATCCCTGCCAGAAGTGCCAGTTTCCAACCTCCACCCCTTTCTCAGGACATTTAGGAAGTCTGCCCAGGCTGTAAGATAAAGCAAAGTTGAGAAGACCTATTTCCACCTGAATTTCATCAGTCCCAGATTAGGACTCTTGTTGTTTCTCAGACTTCTCTGGCTTTACCATCATTGAACAATTTATCTTCAGCTCCCTTTTATTGGTTTGGCTCCTTCAATGACAGCTTTACTGCAGAAACTCTTCATAAAAGGTTTCTCTATTCCACTCCTTCATGAATTAATATTTTTAATATTATATATTGCCACCACCAGCACCACCACTACTACCATCCCCATCACTACCCACTACTACCCCACATCTCCCCCCATCCACACACAAAATACTTTTTTAAAAACCTGATTAGGAAACTACTCTGATGTTGAAAAACATAAGCTATTCTGACAGCCAGCAAAAAATAGAGGGTGCTGCAGATGCCCTACCATGTGTAATTAATTCTTCTGTGTCATTACTACTAAGCACTTGTCTGCATCTCACAGGACAGCAAAGATTTCTTAAAACTCGAAGGCCTATGTTACATCCAAAGGATAAAACGATGCATGTGAAAGAATCCCTGTTCTCAAGGAACTTAAAATCTAATGGGGGTAACAAATACATATAGAGTTATGATAAAAGGGAAAGTAATATAATAACAATGGAGAAGTTCAAACAAAATACTTGAAAATCAGATTTGACCTATGTCAAAACTGCTATCTATAATATGTTACCAGAAATAAGGATATCCTGTCAGGATACCTAACTGGAGAACTGTTTACATAGGATATTTTATTCCCCTTGGATTGTGCTTGGCATTTTTAACCTGCATATTATATACGATCAAGGCTCTCAGTATGGGTTTATGGAAAAAAGAATATGAAACTTCTCCAGGAGCTTGACTTGTAGGGAGAATTGATCCATAAAGGTTTCACCTTTTGTTCTGCATAATCATAAACCATAATTATAAATTCAACTCCTTAGTAGGGATAGCTAGCAAGCTCTTCCTCTGTGACTTGGAAGCCTGCCATTCTCAGCTACAGCAATCTCTGCTATTTAACACATGGCAAGTAGAAACACCTCAAGCTAGCTACTTAGTTATCATTCATCTTTGAAGAAAACAATCAATGTATACCAGATGAAAATTGGTGATGGAGGAGCAGTTTGCATTGAGATATATTCTTATCGATCAACATATTTTGAAGATATGAACATTGGAACATGTCTTTAAATGAATATTTAATTAAAATAAAATTGGAAATCAAAATTTGAGGGACAAATAGTATTAACCTTCTGCTTGATATCATTTGTAACAAATGTTTCTTTATGATGTTTGACACTGCATATAAATACACACATATCCTATAACACCCTGAAACTCTCTTATTCCTGGGGGCTTCCATCATCATATCTTACCTTATTTGAGTGAAATAATAGAATTTTAGGCTACAAGAAACCATAGAGATCATTTCCCTATTTCCTAATTCCAATCACAAAATTTGTAAAATAGAATCATTTAATTACTATCTATCTTTTAAAACTGATCACAGAGGGGTGGAAGGAGGGAACAGGCAATTCTATAAAATCTGTATTGGAGAAATCTGATGCAAAGGAATAAAGGCCAATTGCAAAGTGATTACAAAGACTTACAATATGTAATTTGTATGTCATGTATGTATGTAATATGAACTTTGTAACCCTTCATTGAGCAAGTACTTTACAAATGTTTGTTAAAGCAATGAAGGTATATTAGTAGCATCACCATTTTAAGACCCCTGAGGCTTAAAACCTTGGAATAATATTTGGCTAATCCTTTTCATGTACCATATCTAATATTTCCTTAGATAACCCATAGGATAGTAATACTGAGGTTAATAGTAACTAATCATATTGTTTGTATTCAATAAGTGAGAGGGGATCATATTATTTCATAAAGAAACTCATCTTTACAACACTAGTATCACCCTGGAGCTTGTGAAAGCTTCACATTGTTGGTGAGCAAATCCATTCTTAGCAGTGTGACTGATGGAGAATGACAGCAATGGCTTCCGTAATGAGACTAGTTCCTTGAAGATAGTTTTTAGGCATATTTTGGAAATGTTGATTCATCTATTGCTATGGGTCTGTCCATCCATCTGTTTGCACATGCCTAAATTTGTACATAGTCACATGGTGAGGTGGGGAGGGTTATGAGAAACAAAATAAACAAATTTCTCCTGATGGGAAAAGATTTGTAAGCACAGCTGTTCTTATCTCCTTTTCTGGTTACTTGGAATTCTTTAATACTTTCCCCCACCCCCAGAATGAGGTGTAAGAAAATCCAAGGTCCATCTTAACCCAGCCTGAGGTGAATGGAGGAGAATCAGGGTTTAGAAAAAGTTCTTTAGCTATTGAAGCCTAAGAGGTTGATCTTGAGCAATCCTTGTTACTCATAGCTTCCAATATGCCATCACTGCAGCAATGGAAAGAGCTCTGGCTTTGGAATCAGAGAATGATTGGACAAATCTCAGATTTATCATTTGTGACTTTTATCAAATCACTTAAAATATTTGAGGTTCAGTTTCTTCCTCTGTAAAATGAAAAGGTTTGATGAAAATGATTCTTTGAGATCATAATCTAGAGCTTTTATATTTATATTGCATATTAGTTGGTATAGTATATAATGGGCAGTAAAACCTGAGTTCAAATCCAACCACCCTTGCATGTATGACTTGTGTAAAGTCAATTGAACCCCTGTCAGTTACAATTTCCTCTTCTGTAAAACAGGGATAATAATAGCATCTGTCTCATAATTATTGTGAGGATCAAATGAGGTGACACATTCAAAGTGCTTTGTAAACCTTAAAATGTTACATAAATACTAATTATTATCATTTCTTTAATAAACCTATTGAAATACTTCTCCATGTATACAGTTCAATTGCAATGTCAGAACTGTATAAAAGGAAGTAGTGAGAAGGCAGAATGTTATGGCAAACAAGAGGACCAACTTTGGGGTCTGGAAGACTCCAAGTTCTGCCTGTGACACATACTGTCTGAAAGATGCTGAACAAATTATTAAACTTCTTAGAGCTTTGTTTAGTTGTTTTTCAGTAATGTCTGACTCTTTGTGACCCCATTTGGGGTTTTCTTGGCAAAGATATCATCATGATTTACCATTTCCTTCTCCACATCATTTTACAGTTAAAGAATTGAAATAAACAGGGTTAAGTGACTTGCCCAGAGTCACACAGCTAGTAAATGTCTGAGGCTAGATTTGGACTCAGGCAAAGGAGTCTGTAGGTATAGCAATATAAACATTAGGTCAGGGCTTCTTAAACATTTTTTCCATTCACAACCTTTCTTTGCCCAAGAAATTTTTACATGATCCCAAGTAAGTATATAAAATAGGTATACAAATCAAACATTTATTGATAATAAATCATATTTTCATAACCCTCAAATCTAGTTATATTATATAACCTTTGTCTAGATGACTAAAAACCCAGAAGTTGAAGATTAGTTATAGTTCTGTAATGTTGTAGGGAATTTTCTCATCAAATATACTCTTACACTTACAAGTTATATGACCCTAATGAACTACCCTCTATGTGGTTCAGGAAATTCCCTAAGATTTATCTGCAAAGTCAAAGATATGTTGAAAATTACATTGGTAGAAGGAGTCCTGAACACTGACAAATCATGAATTGTTTGTATATCCCAACTAAAAAATTATAGTCTTAATTTATATACTTCACTTTTATCCTGCAAAATCTACCTGAATTATTATCTTCATTTTACAGATAGGTAAAATGGGGACTCAGAAAAATTAAGTCACCTTAGTGTGAATGCACAATAAATATTGGAAGCTGAATTTGAACCAAGAGTTTTTCTGACATTGTCTTTCTCCCCCGGCTCTCATGACCTGTTTTCACTTAAGTCATGTTAACTCCTACACACTTTGAGCTTGTCCTAATTTAATTAAAAGTAAATTTCTAATCTTTCTTGATTATCAAATACAAATAAATTATTGACTAGAACCATTGACTTTGGTTTAAAAAAAAAAAAAAAAGCCCACAGTGTGGAGAATGTACCTATTAGTGGAATCTGTTTTAGGTTTCTACTAATGCCTAAAATGTTCCTGAGTATATATATATATAGCAATACCATTTCCCTCCCCCAACAGCTATCTTTTGGCATTTGAAGGCTGGCAAATGAAAAAAACAGCATGAGGTGTAGGAGAAAGAGTCCTGAATTTGAAATCAAATGGGTGGAGTTTGAGTCTTGGAACTTCTACTTCTAACTTGTGTGACTTCAGTCATTTTTTGTGGGTCTCAGTTTCTTTCATTGTAAAACAAAAAGCATAAACAAAACAACCTGTAAAGTAATTTCTAATTGTAAAATTCTATGATCCAAGTGGTTTCTCCCTGAGCTCATTGACCGTATTGAGGTTTCCTCAGACAAGCATCTCTGTAATGTCTCACATAGGAACCCAGGAGAGAAAGCCCAGCTGGTGACAAATTACAAATTCAGTTCAAAGTCAGTAGCTACCTAAATAGACCATGACCTACGGGAGGAAAGGGGATCAGGGCAGAAGAACCAAACTACTTCAGCCTCCCTTTTTCTTCCCAATTTTAACCACGATGGAAACAGAGCAAAACCTGCTTAAGATTCAGGGCAGAATGAAAATTAAGCTTTTTAATCTTTTTGTTTGTTTGTTTCCCTGGTATCTTTTTTCCTTTTTCTTCTTTTGACCCTTTTGCCCCCTGGGTTTTTTCTTGGGCAGAATTTTTTCTGACCCTTTAGGAATGAATGCCTTGTTCCATATATATTCTTTTCTGGGAAACACCTGCATCTCACTACACGATTGCTGTTCCTCATGCCAGGTTAGAATCGTGAAGTAGAACTCGGCTCTGTTGGCATTAGGTCTCCTCACAGCTGCTGGTCAGGGGCATTATAGTTTGGCTTCAGAAAGAAACTCATTTTAACTGAGTTTAGGATTTCCCAGTTGCAGATTTTCCTCAACAGATGTGCAATATGCAGATGGTCCATGGCCACATCTTGTTGGAAATGCCACTATGGAAATCAGAGGTCTGATATGTCTCCTTTAAGCTTAACTGCAGCTGTTAATCCCATTAACCCATGTTTTAAAGAATGATTCCAATTATTCCTTCAGCCTCTTTGCTATGACCCTTCTCTTCAACTGTCTACTCCACCAGAAATTGGGATTCCATTCCTTGATCACTCTGTCCTAATAAGTGAGCTTTTTGCCTTCAATTATTAGAGCCATGCCTCCAAGCAACTTCCCAATCTCAACATTTCTTTCCTTACTTTCCACCTCCTCTGTATGTATTCCACCATTAAAATATAAAGATCTTGAGAGCTGGGACCATCTGGCTTAATTGTTATTAAGTTAAACTTCACTTTTTCAATTATTTTTTCTCTTTCCTCATGAAGAAAAAGAGGGGAAAGAAAAGGAAAAAGTACTTAATGAATATGCACAGGCAACCAAATTATTAGCCATGAAATTATTAGTCTCATTCTAGATATTTAGTCTCATATATTTGGGACAAGGGCTGAGTAACCTTCTTTGTCATTAGTCCTTTAGAACCATGGCTGTTCATTGGATTGATCAGAATTTCTGAGACTTAAAAGATCAAAGATAAAGAAAAATGACCTATATGTACAAAAATATTTGCAGTACTCCTTTTTTTGTGGTATCAAAGAATCAGTGCATAAGGGACTTCCATTACTTGGAAAACAGCTGAACAAATCAGAGTACCTGAATTGAAAGAAAAATTGAGGAGAATGGTTTCCAAAAAGTTTTAGAGGGTTTGAGTCAATTTGTTGGGGTTTTTTGTTGGTCCCTCATTTTTTTTTAAAAGGATTCTTGTTATCATGTGGAAAAAAAAAAACCTTATGGGTGATTTGGATTTGATTCTTGATTATCAAATACGAATAAATACAAATTTGCACAAATTTGTCAGATTCTCTCTATTCCAGCCATTGAAGTTCAGTGGCATGACAAAAGTTAAGATTCCTGGGGACAGTTTGGGACATAGCATGAGACCTTGACATTTTCTATATCTGACCCAAGTGGTAAACACTCCATAGTGCTTGTTTCAGGTCCCTTTAAAAATGCCATCTCCATCACTACCTGTGTGATCTTGGGCAATTTTCTTAACATTTATGAGTTTCAGATTCAGATGTCCCATCTGCAAATTGAAGGACAATATGGACACTTACAAATCTGTAATGGGCTGAGGCTTGAGTTGATGCACTGAGGTCCCAAGCACATTAGGCTAAATAGTAATTGGACCATACTCTATTAATATATAAGCTTGGAGAAAGAAAGGCCCCCCGCCCACTCTTTGTGCAAGTCCTGATGTGTTGTATAGGAAATGACGATTTTGGTGGGTGGAGGCAGGGGAGTGGAAAAGGAAGGGGAAGGAGAGACTTTTGGCATTGCCATTGCAACGGTTTGCTCAGCTCAGATCTCTCTCTGTTAGCTGGCTTCCTGTCGCAACTGCCCATATTGCTATCGCAATCTTTCTTGCCTATATTTGCTATCGCAATCCTTATTCATCTCTTCACTTCAATAAATATTGAAGATTTTTCCCCTTAACTTGAATTCCTGACTCCAGCTGATTTTAAATACATTACACAAATCTAAATCTACAATTTTGTGATCCTAGGATGTAAAGAGTTTCTTGAACAAAAATAAAATGTGACTTAGCATATGTGCCATGGGAACCAAAAGAAGGAAGGAAAGAAGGAAGGAAGGAAGGAAGGAAGGAAGGAAGGAAGGAAGGAAGGAAGGAAGGAAGGAAGGAAGGAAGGAAGGAAGGAAGGAAGGAGGGAGGGAGGGAGGGAGGGAGGAAGGAAGGAAAGAAGGAAGGAAGGAAGGAAGGAAGGAAGGAAGGAAGGAAGGGAGGAAGGAAGGAAGGGAGGGAGGAAGGAAGGAAGAGAAGGAAAGAAGGAAGGAAGAGAAGGGAAGGAAGGAAGGAAGGGAGGAAGGAAGGAAGGAAAGAAAGGGAAGGAAGGAAAGGAAGGAAGGAAGGAAGGAAGAAAGGGAAGGGAGGAAGGGAGGGAGGAAGGAAGGAAGGGAGGAAGGAAGGAAGAGAAGGAAAGAAGGAAGGAAGAGAAGGGAAGGAAGGAAGGAAGGGAGGAAGGAAGGAAGGAAGGAAGGTAAGGAGGAAGGCAGGGAGGGAGGAAGGAAGGAAAAAGCTTGAGTATTATTAGGAGTATAATTTCTTCCAGGAATAGGCAAGTGATAATCCTTCTATATTATGCCTTGATCAGACCTCCATTAAAGTATTATATTCTGTTCTGGATACTACAGTTTAAGGACAATGATAAATTGTGGAATGAACAAAGGATGAAATCTAGGATCCAAAAGACTTGGAGTGCCTGTATTTATGGACAGGTTCTAATAACTAGTAATGTTTATCCTGGGGAAGAGAACAGTATACCCACAAAGGTTCTCTTCCCCAGGATAAACATATATATGTATATATATACATATATGTATATACATACATATTTTTATGTGTGTCAAGTTCTATCATATGGAAGAGGAATCAGGAATGATTCATTTGGTTTCAGAAAGAAGGGGCCAAGTAAAGAAAAATATTCTAATCATTAAAGCTATCTAGCAATAGAGTGAACTGCTTTAGGAGATGGTAGAGTTCCCTTCTTAAGACTAAGGTACATGTCCATGTATCAAACATGATATTTAGGGATATATCCTCCGACTGTTTGTTGCTTAACCTTATGATTACTGCAGTGACCATCCTTCAAAATAGAAATTTAGTGATTCCATGAAAGTGGCTGCATATTATATGCATTAAGACTTGTTCGGGGTCTGCTGCTTACTTTTCTCTTGTCTCATCATCTCTGAAATACTAAATTCAAATCTGGGAATCACATTTTAAGGAAGGACATTAGTAAACTAAAGTCTATTCATGGGAAGAAGCAAAGAATATTGAATGGTATTCATTTTATGCCAAGTAAGAATCAATTGCAAGAATTGAAAATGTTTAAGACTGGAAAAGAAAAAGCTTGGGGAGAAATGATAATTCTCTTCAAGTATCTTAAAGACTGTCATGTAGAATAGAAATTGAACTAGATTTGGCCTCTTGGCCCCAGAGAACAGAAATATATATAATGGGTAGAACTTATACACAGAAGGATTTTGGTATGATGTAAATAAATCAATGAAAAATAAAATTCTTAACATGGAAACCGTTAAAAATGGAATGAGTTATCTCAGAAAGATATGATCTTGCTTATTCGAGATTTTTAAGTGAATATTAGATGACCATTATTAGGTATGTGGTAAAGGAATTATTCTTCAAACCCCCTTTAATGCTCAAATTCTAGGTTTCTGGTGAGAAGAAACAGACCCAAAATTAGGTCAGAAAAGAAGAGCAAAATTAAAATACCTCAAAATATTCTCTTCTTTCTAAGAGTGTACAATCACAGATTATCATTAATCTTTATTTCAGTCCACCAAATTACTTTAGGGAAAACTCACATGCAATCATTTGATCTGACAAAGGATACACAAGAATAATTTTAAAAAACAACAACAACCCATGCCTCACTAGTTTCTCTTGTTTTTCTTAGAGGAAGTATCAGTTTTGCCAATAATTGGAGTATATTTTCACAACAAAGAAGAATCACAATAGTAAAAAGGGAAAAATATTGAATTTGGAGCACTATATATTTCACAGTTGGTTATGTGACCTTAGACAAATTCACTTGCCTTTGAGGTATAAATGTCTTCCCTTGTAAAAAGAGAAACAGAGATTGAGAGATTGTATAGTACAGTGGAGAGAGCACTGATTCTTAGAAGATCTGGGTTCAGATTCTGCCACTATTATTATTTACTACCTATAACATGAGCAAATTAGATTTTTTGCTCTTCAATTTCCTCATTTGTAAAGTGAACTATATTATCACTGTGATTGCTTGTTTATCCCAATGCTGAGACTTCCAACTCAGTTTTTGAAATCTTGACATAATGGGGAATGGAATAAGCATTTATAAGTACCTACTATGTGCCAAGCATTTTTTAGAAATGTTTTATTATTTGATCTTCACAATAATTCTGCAAGGTAAGTGCTATTTTTGCCCCCATTTTTACATTTGAAGAATCTGAGACAGATAGGAATTCTTCAATGTCATATACTTCTCTGACTCTAAAAATCTGCTCTTGTTTTATCTCGCCAATTCTACAAAGACTCTACTATAGTAAACAAGTAGCAGAATTTTAAATTAATTCAGCCAGTTACTGTGGATTTTTATAAATCATTTCTTCTCAGTGAGGTGCTTCCAGGAATCTCCCATGGATTTTTTTCCCTTTAGTAAAAATGTTAATGAAAGAAAAGTTGACACCATTAAATCCAATTGTTTAGATTATTATCATTGTACTGGTGGAATGTAGATATATCAGTATTCTCTAGAGGATTGAGCTAATGAGTTCTGCAGGTCAAACATAAGCACTTGCATTTTAAGATAATATACTACTTCATCACTTTCCAGTGGCCTTAGAAAAGAAGAAATTGTGTAGCATCATCAGGGCTTGAGTTGAGAGAGAAAATGAACTCAAAGAAATCGAAATGAGTACAAACTTCTCAGAATCAATGAAAAAAGATGGATGTTCAATCAAAGACATTTGAAGTATTATTCAGCAGATTATTTATTTTGCAAATACTTCAGAAAGAAGAAACATATAAAAGGCAAATAAATACAGATATCAAAGGAAACAGAAGTAATAAAATTAATAAGATGAAGACAATCATGTGGGAAAAATGAAAAAAAAAGTCCTAGAAATAGAAAGATAGATGTGATATTCAATTATTGTGAGCTTTTTCTTCTCAAAACACAGCCAGGTGATAAAAGTTCAGATCTTTTATTATCTCCAACATAGCCCGGTTAGCTTAGAGGCCTATCTCTCTGCTTGGTTCCAAGAGCTCTCTCAGAATGTCGCCAAATCCAAAGGTCTGGTCCTTCAGCCTCTGCCTCTGCTTTCTTCAGCCTCCAGCCAGCTCCATTCTTCATGTCATTCCCGGAGAAATCGCGACTTGTAGCGTCTTCACTCTGAAGAACTTCTTCGACTGGCCCATTGGCTTATTTATGCTCCTTCCAGAGAGAGGGATTATGGGTTTTCTCCCATAGTGCTCTCTGGCCCAAAGAGCTTCAAGGGAGGTATGAACTCATTGAACTCCAATGAGTAAAGGTGTGAACACAAGCCTTGTATTAATTAGTTCTACTTAGTACCTTGTTTCAGGTTCTGCCCAAAACATCTTCTTGTAAGATTAGATCAACTCTAATTAGTTAACAGTTAGTAAGGATTCCAACATCTCCCCCTTTCTTTTGTTTTAAAACATAGGGGGTTTCTGAGGGGGTACACATAAATCCATCAATATGGGCCAGAACTTTGTAACAGATATACATGGTATACATAAATCCATCAATATGGGAGGCATTATACATAATTTACATGAGCACATAGCAATATAACACAGGCTAGTAGTAATGTAACAAATAACAAGAATCAATCTGAAAATTTACACATGTCCATAAGTCCTAGAAATAGTCCATAAGCAATCCATTGTCCATTAGTTCATGTGCCAGGAATCTAATAATTCCTGTAAGCTCTGAAGTACTGCAAAAAGTCTCATCAACAATTTTTCATCTCAGGGAATCCAGTGATTCTTGCTGGTTTTTCAGGAACTGAAAGCTGAAGATTTTAAAGTTCTTTTGACAGTCTCATTGTTAGCCATCTGATTCCTTTTCCACCTGTGGAAATATAAGCAGATCCTCTTCCCCAAGCAGTTAACCTATCCAATTCTCTTCTATTTACCACTTTTGGGATTTCTCCTCATCATCTGGTAATTACATTGGAGCTGTTTGCATTGGATATTGTCTTGTTGTCTTAAAAGGCCTGTATTCTTCCCAACTGTAATCCTGATTGCTTTTCTGTTGGTTGATGACATCAGAGTTCTGAATTTCTAAAGTCTCTCTGGGTGTAACCTCAGCTGCTATCATGCCCCACCTGTCCTTTGATTGATACTTTAGAGCTGGGCCCTGCCTCTCATTCCTCTGGGTCAATATACATTTAGAGGCCCAGTGAAAGCCTCGGTTACATTTTGGACATGGGGTTTTGGGTTTTCTCTCACCCTGTCTTCTCACTCTATCTCCATATCTACAATGAGCTCTCAAATGTCCAATTTTTCTGCACTGAAAACATCGACGAGTTTCTCTAGAATTCCTCTGCCAAGAAGGACCTTGTCTTTCCATGTTCATCATAGTCTGGGCATAATAAGCATTTGTGCCCACTGTGGCACAGCATCTTATGATTTCTTCTAAAGGAGCATTTTTGTCTAGCCCCCATATAATTCTCTTGCAAATCTCATTGGCATTTTCCTTAGCCAAATGTCTAGTCATTATTTCTGTTGCTGTATTGTCTCCAATGGTTCTTATTACAGCTGTTTGTAAACGTCCCACAAAATCTGCAAAAGGTTCATTGGGACCTTGCTCTATTTTTGTGAAAGCATTATTTCCATCTTTCTGTCCAGGGAGAGAATTCCAAGCTTTTATTGCAGCCTTAGAAATTTGTTCATACACTGTTATGGGATAATAAATCTGTTCTGAACTCTCTGCATACTGACCTTCTCCAGTTAGTTGGTCAAAAGCAACTTGTACAATAGCTCCTGTTTGCCTATTGCGTTGGGCTTGAATCCTACATAATTCATGAAACTCTGAAAGCCACAATAAATTTTGTCCCGGTTCTAGACATGTTTTAGCGATGGATTTCCAGTCATTTGGGATTAAGATTTCATGAGACAAATTATCCAGTAACATCTTCACATAAGATGATGTAGCCCCATAAAGAGTGCAACCCTTTTTCAAATCTTTAATTTTTTCCAAATTAAAAGGAGTGTATTTTCTCTCTTTTTGACCTGAGGAGTTGAGCTCTTCAATCACAGGATATGCATTTATAAAATCAGATATATCTTCTCCTTCATTTTTTGCTTTAATTAATGATTTTTCTAATCTTGTCAAATTCTGCTTTACAGGAGAAGCTGACTGTGTTTCTGTCTCTCTCCCTCCCCCTTGTTCCACCCATGAAGGGTTAATTGCGGGGGGAGGGTCATGAGATGTGGAATCACCTAATTCCTCCTGCTGTGAAGTATCATGCTCAGAATTGTAATTAACTCCATTCTCATCTGATTCGTCCTCCTTTTCACCTAGTAAAGTTGGCACTTTTTCCTCCTGTACTTTCCTTTTCATCATTCTATCACTTAAATAACTTCTTATAGCCAATTGTATTACATTATATGTATTAATTATTGAGTTAGCCCATTTTTATCATAGAATTGACAAAGATCCTCTCCAACCAATTTCCATTCATTTAGATCTAATTCCTTATCAAGAGAGAAACAAGGACATATGTCCTTTACAGTTTGTAAAAATTTAGTGATTTGCTGTAAACTTATAATTAAACCTTGGCTTTCCATAATTTTGACAATGGTCTCTAAACATTTTGCTTGAACAGAAACAGGCTGTTTTCTAAATATCTGTCCCATCTTAGATGAAATTCTACTTTAACTCTTCTAACAAAATTTCTTTGTTACACTCACCCTAATTTCTGGGTTGAAGAGTCTTTTCCACTGGATCAGGATCAGAGACTTTTCCACTTGAATCAGGATCGTAGCTTTTCCACTGAAATCCACTGAGGGGTCTGTCAGCCCCACGTTGGGCGCCAAAATGTTGTGAGCTTTTTCTTCTCAAAACACAGCCAGGTGATAAAAGTTCAGATCTTTTATTATCTCCAACATAGCCCGGTTAGCTTAGAGGCCTATCTCTCTGCTTGGTTCCAAGAGCTCTCTCAGAATGTCGCCAAATCCAAAGGTCTGGTCCTTCAGCCTCTGCCTCTGCTTTCTTCAGCCTCCAGCCAGCTCCATTCTTCATGTCATTCCCGGAGAAATCGCGACTTGTAGCATCTTCACTCTGAAGAACTTCTTCGACTGGCCCATTGGCCTATTTATGCTCCTTCCAGAGAGAGGGATTATGGGTTTTCTCCCATAGTGCTCTCTGGCCCAAAGAGCTTCAAGGGAGGTATGAACTCATTGAACTCCAATGAGTAAAGGTGTGAACACAAGCCTTGTATTAATTAGTTCTACTTAGTACCTTGTTTCAGGTTCTGCCCAAAACATCTTCTTGTAAGATTAGATCAACTCTAATTAGTTAACAGTTAGTAAGGATTCCAACATTCAATAATAAAGAAAGATCGATAAAATAACAGAGTGATCATTAAGAGATTTATTCTAAAAATAAATATGAAGATAAAGAAGGGACATTTACATAGAATAAATAACAGTTAAAAAAAAACAGATCTGAAACACCATGCATAAAACCTAATAGTAAGTGAACCACTTTTGCATGAGGCATAGGAAGTAGAAGGGTGTTAAAGTACAGGATCCAAGGTGCTTTAAAAGAGAGATGGGAGGAAGAACATGAAGAGAATGTGTTATATAAACTAGTTGAGGGATTGAAATAGGGGTGGAGAAAAGGAGGACATCTCAATTCATTGGTGGGAGGAGGTACCAATGAAGAACATTCTTATGAAGAGACATTCTATAATGGGAAATGGAGACCTTATGATGGATCAAATTTGCAGGATTTTGATGCCCTATTTCTAACACTGTTTTGACACTATAGATATCATTCGCCCTAAGAAGAAGAGTGAAGGGGGACAACCAATACCCAGAAAGGTGTGAAGCATGAATAGAGAGAAGAGATATCATGACAAAAGGAAAGGAATATAATCAGGGCAATGGGATAAAAATAGACAATATCATCAGAATCACAGCAAAATTCCTATTATAAGAACATGTTTCCCTCCTCTTTATCCCCTGAAAGAACTGATGCTTCTAAGTATGAGATACAAGAAAATAAAGGGTGAAAGGGCAACAATGTAGAAACTATTTAAAAGAGGGAACTCAAAATAGATGCTTTACAAACTTGAACTTAATGAAGCAAAGGAAAACTAAAAAAAGAATAAATAAATTTAAGGATCAGGAACTAAAGTGAAATTATAATATAGAGAAAAGGAAAAAAATAGTGAAAAGAGTGAGGGAAAGAGCTCCCCACCAAGAAAAGACACAGAAATAAAATAAAAATTTAAAAATCCTAAAAACCAAAAGAAATCAAAGGGGAAGAGAGGAATGGGAAATTTACTTAACAGAGAAAATAAGGAGAATTATTATGTAGTTGGAGAAAAGAAAGAAAAAAATTAGTAGGTTGGTAAAACTGCAAAACTAATTGAGACTTGATTGTGATAGGAATGAACTTTGTGGGAATAAGAAAGAAAGAAAAATTAATCAAGGAACAAAATAAAAAAATTAAAGTTACAATTCAAAAAATAAATATTAGAGAAAATAAAGCAAATATAAATTTCATTGCATAAAACTAATTGTGGAGGCAGCTAAATGGTACAGTTTTCAGTCAATTTCATTTGCATTTATTATTTCCAAGTTTTAGAGGCCAGTGCCATCTGAACAGTAACATTCAGGCAGGTGTGACAGTCATATTTCTGCTCTAAAATATTTTGCTTTCTATTATTATTAGAATATGAAAAATCCTCTGTAATCTTCTTGACCAATTTGACAGAGGATGGCAAACAGGATCAGGCTGCAACCTTATGTTGCCCACTTTATTTCTTTGAAGCTTAGGAATAGTCTATCACACTGTCAAGTGTGCTAACACATCAGTATTACCACCAAAGGACAAGTCTTCAGTGTCTGAGGGTCCTTCAGGCCATTGCTAGAATAAAATCCTCATTGTATATCAATCTGCTCAGAAAATTATAAAATTCTAGCAGAAATTAAATTAAATGAATATTTTATACTATATTCTATAATAAATGAAAAATAGATACATAGCTATAACATCAAAGATTATAGCATACCCAAAAATCAGAAGAGAAAATTTAATATCTATAGGCAGAAAATGCATTTTTAACCAAACAAGGGATTGAGATCATTACAAAAAATCAAATAGATAATTTTGATCACGTGAAATTGAAAAGCTTCTGTGGGCACACACGCACACACATAAAATTAATGCACCCAGGTTAGGGATGGGGGAAATATTCAAATCAAATTTCTCTGACAAGGGTTTGATAGGCAAGTTATTTAGTATTACTATTCAGCTAATGGACCATTAGCTACCATTGAGAGATAAATGTATTTTAGTGACCTTAAAGCTTACCATGCATATGAGTAAATGGTATTGGCCTTGCATTGTGGTCAGGGATTATGGGTAAGAATTTTCAGGTTGGAGTGAGGAATGGCACTTGCAAAGGATAGATGGAATGATGTCTATGTGCATCATAAAAAAGGTATACTTAGAAAAAATTATTAAGCTTTGCCTTTGCATTTTTAAGTATTTTTGTTTCTCTCTGTGTGTCTTTGACCTAGCTAATATGGTGGCACTGACTGTTATAGAATTGGCAAAAAAAAAAAAAAAAATACCAAACTTATTCCTAGAGCTGGGTAATCTCTCTTTGCCTCAGTGGTTTCATTCTTAGATTGAAGCCTATAGAAGATGGACTTCTGGTGTAACACTAAACCACAGGTTGACATTTTACTATATATTCAGTTGGAGATAATTTTTGTTTTATTTCCTGCAGGAATGTATGACTACCATTTACTAATGGTAATAAATTTCTACCATTTACTTACTTAATCTACATTAATCACTAATCTCATATCATTGAAGGATAATCCATAAATGACTTATTGCAACAATGATTGGCTTTAAATTGTCATTATAAAAGTTCTGATTAGCATAGTTGGACACACTATGACTTGATTCTAACATTTTTTTTCAAGAATGAAAGAAAACCAATCAAAGTTCTTCCTCCACCACCATCGCTGTTTTTCTATAAACAAAAAAATCCATATGACTCAGCCAACTGTTTCTCTTTTTTTTGATTCCTTGACTACTTTGGCCAAGTTCATGTACATGTTACCCTGGCCAGTCTTTGAATGTCATTCTCGAGTCTAAGCCATTGCATAGGCTCAATTCATCAGAGGTAAACTACTTTCATATATATTTGACAAATCCAGTGGCCTATAAGTATTCTTATACTTTCTTACTGTCCCTTAAAATGATGGGTACTTATTTCAAAAACAGGTATTTGATCTGATTATCATGTGTTAACGAAATATATATCCTCTTTTTTGATGAGGAAGTATTAAACTTTCTATTCAACCTGCCTTATGGTGTGTTTAGCAAAAAGTATATAGCTTTTGGTTGTAATGTATTTTCTATTGTGATCTATTTTATAAGTCCCAAAATGTATACTAATATTGGTATTTTGTAGATATTAACTTTTAAATTTTGTCCTTAATTTTACTTTATTTTCAGGATGCCTATTAAGTCTATTAATTTATTTGGCCACAACTTTCTTTTTATTATTATTTTTTGGCATTCAGATAGAAATGGTCAGTTGTTTAGTAACTAGTCATTTATTAATTGCCTGTTTTGTATAAGGCACTCTGCCAAGAAAGGCAAAATATGGTCACTGCTCTTAAGTAGCAAAATCTAAATTATTCTGGGATAAGTTGCTATAACAAGTTATTATTATTCTTTTTAGAAAAGAGAAAGGAATAAACATTCCTATAGCACTTAATATTTTCCAGAGAGAATGCCACATGATTTTTACAAATATTTCACTTGAATTTCAGAATCCCTCAGAGAAGTAAGTGGCATTAGTATTTTTATTTTAAAGTTGAGAAAACTGAGGCAAACAAATTAAGTGATTTGTTCCAGATCACACAGCTGATAACTCAAAGAAATTTTGACCTCAATTTTCCTGACTCCAAGACCTAGCACACTATGCTACCAGTTGGTAGCATTATGCCTCTATAATGTTTATATCTAATGTTGCATAGATAGTTTATTTTATACTTATTAGGAAACTTTATATTATCATATTTTGTTGTTAAATATCATAATTAGTAAGGAAGTTAGATGGAACAATGCATAGAGAAAAATAGGTCTTCCTGGAGACAGGAGGACCTGAGTTCAAATCTGGCCTCAGACACTTAACACTTACTAGCTATGTGATACTGGGCAAGTTACTTAACCTCAATTGCCTCTCCCCAAAATACCACAATTAAATTATCTGTTAATTTCCTTTTTTTTTGAGGAAGGATAATGTTACTGTCTTTATGATTTTTATAATAGATCCTATTTTTAAGCCTGTCATTTCTAATTCACTAAGTTTTAAACACTTATATTCAAAGTAAATATCTTATTCCAAAGATTCATCTTAGTAGACATTGATATTGGTGACCTTGAATTATGGCAATACATTTTGGAAATCATGTTAGTGATAAGAGTTTGTTCATCCCATTTGCATATTTAAAATAACTAACTTTGCAACATGGGGGATGAATGTAATATTTTGGTTAACAAAAATTTTTGATTGAGTATTGTTATACTAGATTTGGAAATAATGTTCAGAAGCTCATCTTTGGACAATTAATTAACAAAAATTTATTAAGCACCAACTCTTTATTAAGTACCAGAGATGAAAATGTGAAATATGACCTGCCTACAAGGTGCTTACATTTACTGGGGTTGCAGTGAATAATCTTTTTAGGCTCATGGACCATCCTGGCAATCTGGTGAAACATATGGCTCCCTTATTAGAAAAATGTGTCTTGCTTTGCTTTTTTAATAATTGAAGGGGAAAGCTAAATTTCAACTATAAGTTAATGAAAACAAAGATTTATTTTTTCTCTCCTATCCAAGTTCATTGGCCCCTGAAATTAAGGAGTATATGAATCCCAGGTTAAGAACTTCTATATTAGGGTGACAATATCCTTTTGTCAAAGTATTGATCAGGGAAGAGAGTTTTGTTTAAATTTAAGTAATCACAAATATTTTGAGTGGGATCATAGGAAAATAAAATTTAATGTCTTTTCTAATACCAATGGTATTATTGATTTTGTTAATGTTAAGTGAACAAAATTGCAAAGACTAAGAACACACAATAGTAGGGAAAATAGTGAAATTCTTTTAGGGGCAGATCCTGGTATGCTAGTGGATAACTGGAGCAATGAAGTATTGTCTACCACTAACTACATGCAAGTTTGAGATAAAGACTGAGTTGCTTTCAATCTGGCAGCTTTGGTACAGGACCAGAGCATAGTGGATCAAGCAGAGTGAATTGACTCCCTTGTGAGAAAAGGGCAGAATATCTTGACCTAAAGGATTTTGCTACCTGAAAAGAAAGAAATAGATAGCAGAGGGACAGAAAATAAATTGATTGCCTGTTTTTAGAAATACAGAAAATAAAAATAAAAATAAAACAAATCAAGAATTTTGGCAACCATTCATCTTAGTTCTGTAATAAGTACCTCAGTGGTAATAACAGTATACATCTAAAAATGTCTCTGAAAGAATACAGTTAAAGTTGTCTCTTGGCTATGCAAAACAAAACTAGAAAGAAAAATGAATTATCTCCCCAAAATTTTAAGGTACAAAGCAGAAAATCATACATGCCTAACAAAGGGGAAAAGTATATTGGCAATATAATTAGGCACTGTATTGAGGAATATTGGGAAATAGAAGTATCATTGATAAGCAAATGTTCTAATATACCCAAAAAAGTGAAGAAAGTAGATTTTTCAAACTCTAGACTGAAGAAGGTGATGTATATATCTAGCAAAATCCTGGAAAAGGATTATCAAATGAATCGTTTGTGATACCTTTGAAAAACTAATGATTATTGACAGGCTCCCTCATGGCTTCATTAAGAAAAAGTAACATTATTATAATATCACAAATTTAAATCTAAGAGTAACATTAGAACCCATTTAGAAAAAATACACACATATATATGTATATACAGGTAAAACACACACAGATATATAGTGAACTTCAATAACCTTGATAGTATATTTTTATGTCTTTTATTTTACACATCCATAATGCTTTTCACAAAGATTCTTTGTGTTTTCAATTCCACCAGCAATGAATGAGTGTACTTGCTTCTCCACATCTCCTACCATCCCCTTCCAGTGCTGAATTTTGTTGCTTTTAATTAGTTTTGCCAATTTGATGATTGGAAGATAGTACTTCAAAGTTTCTTTAATTTTCATCTCTTTGATTATTAGTGAGTTTGAGCATCTTTTCAAGTCATTAATAATCATGTTTACCTTTTGAAAAGTATTTTCATATCTTAGACCATTTATCAACACTTTTAAGGAGAATTTTTCCAGAGGAGAATAATAAGAATATTCAAAGAATGGAATACTATAAGTCTTATAGTAGGAAAAATGTAGTCTGAAGAAGAAAAAACAAGGTGATATGATATTACTCTAAAATATATAAAATGCTATTCTGTAGACTTAATCTACATGACTACAGAAGAGAGAACTAACATTTCTACTAGATATAAGAAACACTTTCCTAAAACATAGAAATTCATGAAGTAGTGAGTTATCACTAAACATCGTTACTAGGGTTCTTGTTTAAAACATGATAGAAAGTTAATTCATGCATCCCTTAAATGTCTTTTCCAAGTTAATGGGTCTAAAAATCTATGCCAAAAATATAAGATGCTAGAGTCAGAAGTGGTTCCTAAATCCTATCAGGACAGAGAACAGAAAGAGGCAGAACTTGAGGGTTAGAAAATACTTGACACCATAATTAGTAACAGAAATAGAAATCTCAAGTTGCCTCTGAATATTTCAGAAAGCCAAATCTATCCATTCATTCAATAAAAATTTGCATCTGCTATGTACCAGATGCAAAGAACATTTTTAAAGGGACCTTTGGAGCCCTCTTCTGTTTTTCTACTGATGACAGACATATTCATATTAGCAGAGGGTGCTAGGAACCACACTGATCTTAAACCATCAAATTTCACTTTGACTATTGGTACCTTAAATGTGAGATCCTTATTCAATGACCAATGAGTAGATATATTACTGAAAGAGATGAATAATATTCATCTTGACATTCTTATCATACATGAAACCAGAGAAAAGAAGAAAATTGAAGCTAAAATGAATCTCATAGGCCCTGCCTGAAGAGGGTCTACCACCAAAAAAAAATGACTTGGTAAAATGGATTTTATTTTATGCCACAAAGCCATTAGAAATATTATTCCATGGGACATGTGGCTATCATATGTTGCAATATTAATGATGACTAGCAAAAATGATCATCTTGAAAATAACTGTAATTTATTGTTCATTAGGGACAAAATATTAGAAAAATTCTATGAATAACTTGATAAGACATTTCTAAATCAAACCAACATACACTTTTGATAATTGTGATTTTGTTACAAATGTGAGGGAAGGGAAAATGAGGAGATGAGAAAATAGGCATTTAGGAGAAAGAAATCCAAGAAAACAAATACCTATAGATCATACAGAGGCTCAAGCCTCCACTGTCAGTACTTTCATTTTCTACAAAATTATGGTCACTGTACTTGGTGAGGATCAAATAGCCTTATTAAAATTAAACCTAACTTCATTGTAACAAAGTGGAAAAAGTTATTGTTAATCTGACAGTTATTCCTGACTCAGCTATCATTATACAGTGAGGCCATCAACTCCTCAAAGCTCCTATAAGATTGGGATTTTTTTTAAAAGGAGAAAAATATATCATACACAATTTTATTTTTTAAAAAATTATTTAAACAAATTATTGAAAATCAAAAATGGGACATGGACAATAAAATGATATCAACACTGGATTATAAATATTTATCTATAAGCAAAACCAGTATAAATTAATTGCTACAACACCAGCCCAGCCCAGATATAAAATTGCTCAGAAAAATTCTGCATGTTTGTTTTCAATTGGAGAGGCCTGGCTACTAGTAACACTGGGTTGAAATAGAAACTCATTTGTAAAATTCTATGAAGAATGATAGAAGATTTTCTTATAAAAAACAGAGAAGCAGTGAAGAAAGTTTTAAAAAAAGTTTGGAAAGATATTATATTGACCAAAGTTATTCCTGATAAATTCAAGGATGAAAGTGGAAGGACTACAAACCTAGAAAAATTGAAAAAAAATTCACATACCACAAATGAATTAATGAACTGTTTTCTCTGTCAAAGATACTGGAACCACAACACTTGATCACTGACATAATAACCTTTGAAATATTTATAGAAAAGGTAGAAATGGAACTAAAGGGACCAAAGAGGGGATATTAAGCAACTTAGATCAAACATGTAGAGAAGTATGGTGGAGGTAAAAGGCAACTGAGAAACTAATATAAAAGTTATATGAAGAAGTAGTGATATGAAAGGCAAGAAAAAATTCTTGCTCATCATTAAAAAGCTTTAAAAGCAACTGATAGAATATCAATAACTATATTGTCACCTTTGTGACTACTTTTCCTTCTGTACAAGATCTTTATGAGAGTCAGATGTAAATTAAAAATCTTTGATAAGAGTCTTAAGGTTGTTAGAAATTACCTTTCACAAGTGATATTCAACAGTGAACTGTATCTTTATTATCATGTTGAACTAAAAGATGTAGAATATATAAGATTTCCTTGTGTTTTTTGTTTATTGATTATACACAAGGATTTGATTATGTAGAACAAATACAAAAATAAAGGTCCTTTCACAGAAAATGTCCTTTCATATATCAAGATCATTGAGGATTCCTTGGAATATTAATAACCTAAATTATTGATCAATGACCTTCTGACGATAAACAGTAACCAAGATATAAAACAGGGAAATGTACATCCAACAAAGCTATATAACACTAGCATGGAGGAGACCCAGGCTAAAAAAGGATCCCTTGTGGATGTTAAAACTATTTTGGATAACCCTACACTCATCATAGCTAGCCCCAAGACATTGGTGAGACTTCTATAGAAGATCTATAATCATTAAAAGAATTTTGACCTTTTCCTACATACAAGAAAGATCAAGTAGATAAATAATATTTATTTATCAGATTTCAAAATGAATCTTAATGGATATCCTGTTAAAATAGTCGAAGAGTACTTATATGTGGGGCAGACAATATGGATGAACCCTGCTAGGCTCAGAATTGAAAAAGGAAAGAATATGTTGGAATTTATTAAATGTAAAAGAATCTTTAGTGTTTGTGGTTAACTGAATACTTTAGACACATGATCTTATTTCATCCTTATAGGAGCCCTGCAAAATGGGTATTATTCCACAAATTTTACAAAGAAAAAATTGAGGTTCAGAGTAACAAAATATATTGCTTACTATGATACTTCTAGCAAGTGACAAAGCCAAGACTTCAGTATAGGTCTCTACCTTTAAATACAATTCTCTCCAACCCCACCCACCCTGTCCAGCATACTAAACAGAAAGTTTCCAAATTCTTGAGAAAAGAAAAACTAACCTACACCTTTTTAAGAAAGCAGGCTTTCACTACAATTTGATTAAGTCCCTTCTTCATTTTAAAATTTAGTTTTATCTATGAAAAAACATTATTATGTGATATTGATATTGAATTGAATAATGATATTGAAACTCCATGCTTCAAAAGGTTGAAGTCAGGAATGCATTGCATAGTAGTATAGATAAGTGATATGTTGTTATTGTTGTTGTTACTGTTTATATTGGGCCTTTCAAAAAATAGACTCTCAGACCCTCTGCCTGAGGCTTAATTGTTTTGCTGTAATAACAATCAGGCAGCATCTTCTGGTCCAGCTGCTATAGATCTTCTCAGTGCAATTTCCCATTTCACCATGATGATGGTAGTTGGGGCAGTGACTGCTTATTGGACCCCTAAAATGTTGTGGTACTTATTTCTAGCTACTTTATTACTGTTTGCAGCATTTCTAGACCAATAGACATCTAAGGACTTTCTTAATCATTTCTTTATTTACAGTACTATTTTTTTCCTCTATAAGTCATTTCTTTGACCAATATTACCCAGTGAACAATCAATGCTTGGCTGTATTCCAGCATCCCAAAAGCTAAGAAAGGAGAGCATTCCTCAACTGAGAACTCTGGACCATCTTTAAAATCAATGTGCAAATTTAGAAATAGGTCAAATATCAAGTAAATCTTGTTCGTAATGGGCCATCAAGTAATATTCTTGAAGATTAGCTACAGAGACCTAGGCATCCCAGTGGCAAATAAATAACCCCAAACTTGACAGGCAACACATATACATTTTGTTTAAGAGCGAAATGTCAGAGAATTCATTTCCAGTGCCCTACAAGGATACACACATATCAATGTGCTTCTACCACTGTAACAACTTAGGGAATTAAAATACAGGCTAAATGTTTGAATTTCTCACATCCTAATCATCATCTGTTAGGAGTTAAAGGTAAAGAAGACCTTTGTTACCATCTATTTATTGCAATATTTTTTGGAAGCCATTTCCATGCTGGTGTTTTCTTTCACGGGATCACTGACTATTAAAATGTGAATGGAAATTAAGGATTATTGAGGAATAACAGAATTAGGCATTTCGGAGAAGAAAATATAAAATAAATGGAGCCATTAAAGATATGTAGACATTCTACAGATTTGCCATAGATTATTCTTAGAAATTTTGATACATATTGAAGGGCTTTTGTAAAAATAAATAAAACCATCTGATTTTTAGTTGAAAAAGATTTTAGGGATCATATGGCCTTTTCACCTCATTTTATGAGGAGCCAAAAGTCCAGAAAGTTAAACCAATTTGTCTTAGCCCATGTATCCAGAAGATAACCTGGCAGGAAGCTTGAATGCATGTTGTTTGACTCCAAGTATTGTGCTCTTTCCTCCACTCTATATGATCTTCCACATACTATAACTAAGTCAAGTAATTAGGGATAAAGCCTTAAAGAACTTTAAACTAGATATATGATATCCTGAGTCAGATAGATGTCCTGAGTCACACAGATTGAGTTCACAATAACTATAAATCATTTCATCAAACCATACTCATTGCTTACAGCTTAAATCTAAATCTATAAGCATAAAAATAATTATAAATTTTAGAAACCCAAATATTAATTGTCTTTAACTTCATTTGTGCACTTATGAATTCACTTAAATGATTTGTTAAGTCTGTTACAATTTTGACCTTCTATAGTCCAGGTTCTAAGATGTTATCCAGATCTAGCTCTTTCCTGAGAATACTTCTAGTTCTGCCATTCCATGGATCAACAAAACTATGATTCAAGTTTCAAAATCATTGTCTCTTTTATCACTTTAGTTCTGAGATTTCTATATATGAAGAAATATTAGATTTGATGGAAATGGCAGGAAGATGATATCAATTACCTACAGAAAATTAGTGTAATGTCATTTTTGATAATTATTCCCTTGTCAAAGATTGGCTATATTAACTACTTTGTGACTGATGAATAAGAAATTATACATATACAATGCATTCATATGTATGTGTGCATGTATATACATCTACAATGCATTATGTATACTTATACAGTACACATGTATGCATAGGTATTATGTACATATATTATGTGTATATGATACATATATTGCTATATACACGTGTGTGTGTACACCAATATTAGTTTGTTAAATATGGTGTAGTAGAAAAATAACCTGGAGTCAGGAAACCTAGGACTTTGCCTATGTATGTATGTATGAGTATTTGAATGTATTGAAACTTAATAGAAGGGTGTCATTTCATTTTGAAGTGTCTAAAAGTCAAGGAATAAAATAGTAGACATAATTAGACAAATAGCCTAGATTTAAGAAAATAGAATTTTAAATTTTAGGAGAAATGCTTAGTAGTTTCTTGTGGCCAAAAAGCTTTCAAAGGGAAGATAACTAAGAAGTCTAAGAGAAATCAAAGGATGATAGATTTTACTCGTAAAAGAAAATTATTTCTGAATTCAAAAACATTAATATAGCACAAATAAGGCTGATGATAGTGAACTTTGAGGTAATGATTCTGGTTTTTTTCGATTCATTTTTCTAGGCTTCAGTTACTAATTACTAACAGTCATATAACCATGCAGGTAGAATATTGGTATTAAAAAGTTAAACTTTTGTTTTTAGAGAAAATGTGGAGGGGAGGGGCAGCTAGGTGGTGCAGTAGATAGAGTACCAGCCCTGAAGTCAGGAGAAACTGGGTTCAAATCTGGCCCCAGACACTTAATACTTCCTAGCTGTGTGACCCTGGGCAAGTCACAACCCCAATTGCCTCAACAACAATAACAACAAACAACAACAACAACAACAATAATAATAAAAATAAAACAAATAAAAAATAAAAATTGGGGTTATTAAAAAAACTTTATATATTCATAAATTAAATCTAGGTTTTTTCCTCCTGATTAGCTGAGCCAAACTCATTGTCATTTGCAAGCTCTAACCAAGATATAAGCTGATGAATGATGAACGCATCAGTTTATATTAGGCTTTCTTTACCTCAATCCTATCTCACTACTGATCAAAATCTTGTGCTCCATAATTACACAAACTCAAAGCAGTTTGGTTTTGTTCTTGTTTTTGTTTTATACCTCTTCTGAACCCTTTTAAAAAGCATCATGGTTTAGGTGAAAATGAATAGGAAATGAAGCCATGAAAACATGTGTTCTTATCTTATCTCTGGCACATGTTTACTGTATGACCTTGAGCATATCATTTAATCTCTCCGTGTTCTAGGTCAGTGGTCTCACACTCATATTGACTTGATATATATTGACACTATTAATATGTATTTTTTATTTATTTTGTTAAATGTTTGTTGATTATGTTTTAATCTGGTTCAGCTGCACTTGAAAAGATGCTAACCTGGGTTAGTTGAAGAAGTTATCTTCACCTGCAAGTTCCCTATACTAATAAAATCATATGTTAGGTACTTCTGGATATTACTATTGTATTTGTATTATTCTTTTGATACAACACGTGTTCTTGGGCCTTTTAGAAAATGATTTTGGTATGTGTATCATTTTTCCAATCAGACTGTCAGATCCGCCGAGGGTAGGTAGTCTGAATACCTTTTTGTTATCTCCCATAGTGCCTATCCCATAATAAATACTCATTAAATATGCCTAAACTTAGTAAAATTTGTCCCTTCATTTCTTCCTTGAAACAGTGATTTTTGTTATCAAAGAATTTTGTTAGATTCTAAAAGTACAAGGTAGACATTTTGTTGGAGGAGAAAATATATGACTCCATTTTGTTCTATTGTCCAGACAGATAATAAAATTAGAGTATTGTCACTGATATTTAAAAAATGTGATAGAAAATAATTTAAAAGAAATGAAATTTGATTGAATGTAATGTCAGACTCAAAAGTAATTTTATGGCTTCTCAGAAAAAGCCATGAGTTAGATATTTTGAAGTTAAAAGATCATTTTGGGAAGATTATCAGAAAAATTCAAGGTCATCTAGGAGGAATTAAATGAGATAAAGTCAAGAACAATTAGGGAAGGTGATGAACAGTGGCATCTTCTATCCAAGATCAAGCACCTTGAGCTAGAACTAGTTCATGTAAAATCAGAATTTATTACCTTGGCAAAATTTGAACACTATCTCTGAAAAAGTGAAATGATGCATGAAAACATAGGTACCCAAATCGATGTAAATACAAAACTTACATTTCCTGGAGTTCAACAATATGACTCTCTTAAATGGGTGCTACAATGAATTTGCCATAATTTTTAAAAATAATAAATCCAAATATTACAAATAAACCTGCATTTAATAGTAAATTAATGATACTTTCTGACATCTATATTGAAATTCAAGAGTTACAAAGCACATTATATACATTATTTCCTTTGATTGCCTTAATAATACTGTAAAGTAGCTTCAATATGTGAAAACCAACTTGTTTTGGCTCATGAGAGGCAATTGCTAAATTTTCTATGTCATAATTCATATAAATGAAGTCCCCAATGTTACAAATAAGGGTTTCATTTGCTGGATATTTTGGTTGTTTATATATCAGATTGAGATGGAGAAAATATTAATGATGAAGCTTAAACTTTTTTCCCACCAGAGATAGGGATTATAGTTATTATCATCCTTATCTCATAAATGAGAAAACTGAAGATCATTGTGGTAAAGTGACAAACTGATGTTCACACTACCACTAAGTGCAGCAAACAGGTTTCAAACTCATGTTTCTGGTGAGATCCAGAGTTCATTTCACTACTTCATACTGTCACTTTATTCTAAGATGTTTAATCATTTATTAAGTGAGCATTTTAATTAAATAGAATTCTTAGAATCTATCCATATAATTCCAAGCTAAAAGACTCTGAATTTTGTCTGAAAAATCCAGATGATTGTATGATCCAAACCTTAGTCTCAATTCTGCACTTTTGTGTAGGAGTATATCTTCCCCCTTTTTCTTTACCAACCCAACAACCAAGAAAAAGCCAAAAATTGGCTTCATAGGGAAAGGACGGTTTGTTTTTGTTGTTGTATATCAGGATTAGAATAGAATCTTAGAATCCTCAAAGGTCATAATTGAAGAGACCTCTCCTCTTCAGGCTATTGCTTCTATAATATCCTCAGAAAGAAGTCATCAAACCCTTGCTATAACTCAATTGAGCCTAATAAGGGCCTACTAAAATTGCCAGATCCTTTCTGCTATAAACTGCTATCTAATCAAATTCACTGTGAAATTTATCTTGCACATGGTTGGCATTTATTAAATATTTTCAATCTGAAGTTTAGGTGAAATCATATGACAACTACAACTATATTCCTTTCTACATCAGCTACATTAATTCATTTTTCATTTTGTTTTGTTTATATGACTATGCTATTTTGAATGATCACAAAAGATAACATGTAAAGTTTTGATTATGTAAAATTGGAAAAGTTTTGTGAAACTAATATATTAATTTTCTTAATGTCACAAGTAACTGCAAACAACATATTTCAAGGCAATGGCCATTTTTATTTTGTTTCCTTTTATCTATTTTATTTTAAGCAGCAAATGTACCAGGACAACATAGAAGGGTTAATTCACATCCCCTCCTAAACATTAATTGGTTAGTATTTCTTCACATCCCTTAGATGAGCAAACTTGTCTTCAGAGAAATTTCATTTAATGACTATATATGGGTTCCATAGAGTATAAATTTTGGACTTCAAGTCAGGAAGCCATAAATTCAAATTTTGTCTTAGAGATTTATTAGGGGAGTAACCTTGGAAAGATTCTTAGACTCAGTTTTCTTATATACAAAATGAAGATTAAAAAACAGCCACTGACACAGGATTTTTGTGAGGATTAAGAGATATTATATGGAAAGCTATTTGTAAACCTCAAAATTCAATATTGTTTCTATCAATAGTATTAGTAATTAACAGTATTATTACTGTGTGGGCAGAAATATCAAGGAAGAGGCATATACCAAAAATATGATATATTACCCCATCATCTCCCATTTTATACTTTTACATTCAAGGCGAAATCTTCTCTTGATCTATTCTTGCGTTCTCTGTCATTAAATCAGAGACAGAAAAGACCATTAGATCATCTAGATGATTCTTTGCCAGGGCAGAATTGATCCCATGTGTATATTATGTCTTTGCCTTGTCTAGTTTCCAATGTCTCAGGAAACTCCATCACTTCTCTGGGGAGGCTTTTCCACTGAGCAATAGTGTTTGCCACCTGCTCGTCCTGATTATGCAACCAACTTTTTTTTTTTTCTACCTTCATTTTGCCCCATTACTTCTCATCATGCTTCTCACATCATCCTATATGATTGCCTGCACCCTCCCATTGAGTGTCTGGTGCTAGTTCTCCTGACCCCATTTGCTTGTCAGCCAAATTGTCATTTAATATTATCTATTTCCATTGTTCCTTTTGAAATTGCAGATACCTTGCCAAATAGTGAGTTGGATAGTAAGGTGTCTCAGATCATCAAGCAATACTGCTTTACAGCAGCACAGAATTTCAGAGTTGAAAGGAGCCAGATCCAAACCATAATGAAAAAAATGGGCAAGTGACCATATGGCCTTTGATTATTTACCTCCAATGAGGACAAATTCATCACCTCTCATTTTTCAGTCATTTCTGTCATGCCTGACCCTTTGTGACTCCATTTGGAGTTTTCTTGACAAAGATATTAAGGTGGTCTGTCATTTCCTTCTTGAGCTCTTTTTATGATTGAGGAAACTGAGACAAATAGTTAGGTGACTTGCCCATAGCTGATAAGTGTTTGAGATTGAATTTGAACTCATGAAAATGAGTCTTTCTGATTCCAAGTCCAACAGTCTTTCCACTATACCACTTATTTACTTTACATTTCAAAATAGTCCAGCAAATTTTTAGATAACCCTTATTGTTTGAAAGTTGCTTTTTGTTCCTCCATATCAAACTTACATATGCTTCTTTGCAGCTGTGACTTGGCCATCCTAACTCCTCACTTTTCACTTCCCTCCACCATCCCCATCCTTTTTTTTTTTTTTTTACCTTTAATTCCCTGAGCTATCATCAATCAATTTTGTTATTTATGGAAGGAACATATTAATTAGTTGACCTATGGGCTTCAGTCACCATTCTTATAATTTCCCAATCTAAAACATTCCTCCCTAGTTACAGCTTCCCTATAGGCACTATCTCTCTCTGTCAAAAAGAGAGCTCCTTAAGAGCCCTAACTATATTGTTGTTGTTTTATATGCATCTCTAGTGCTTAACATAGTTCCTGACACATGGTAAATATTTATATATAGATGTATATATGTGTGTGTGTATGTATACACAAATATGCATATACTCATATATACACACATCCTTATTTCCATTCATTCAGGATTCCTAATTTTATATGCATCTCTCATGCTTAAAATGGTTCCTGACTAGGTTCTCCATCTACGAGCACTACGCTATCCATATATGGAACCATCAGCAACAGTAAATGTTGAAGTTTGGAATGTGAATAAATTCTCTTACCGTGGCAGTATACTGTCCAAGGATGTTCACACTGATAATGATACTGATACATGCATTGCCAGAGCTAGCTCAATGTTTGGGAGATTCTGAAGGAAAATATGAGAGAGGAGAGGTATTAAAATGACTACCAAACTGAAAGTTTACAAAGCTGTTGTACTGAACTCATTGTTTGTGAAAATCTAGATCGTATACCAATGCCACGCCAGGAAACTGAATCACTTCCATTTAAGTTGTCTTAGGAAGACTCTGAAGATTAACTGGGATAAGATACCAGACACTGAGCTCCTTCCTTGAACTCAACTACAAAGATTCCAATTCTGCTACCAAGAGTACAACTCCACTGGGCTGGCCACATTATTCAAGTGCCTAATGGATACTTGCCAAAAAATTCCATTTTATGGAGAAATTACACAGGGCAAGCACTCACAAGATGGTCAGAAAAAGTAATACAAGTACACTCTCAAGGTAGCTTTTAAGAACTTTAGAATCAATTGTATGACATGAGAAATCCTGGCCCAAGACCTATCAGCATGGTGTGCCCTCATCAGAGAAGATGTTGTGGTCTATGAGCAAAGCAGAATTAAATTAGCCAAAAAGAAAAGTGAGATGCACAAAATTAGTTCCTATGAATTATTTGTGACTGACAAATAATAATAATATAATAATTTGTGTCTGGCAGAGCTTTCCGAGTTTGGATTGCTCTGATTAGCCATCATTAGCAACATGCTGGAACTAGACTCCAACATAGTGATATCATTTTGGTCCTCTTCAGGAATGAAGGACACCAATCATGTGTATGTATTTGTGTGTGTATGTGTATGTACACATATACACACATATTCCTATTCATTCATTATTTCTAATTTTTCACTGTGGGACAAAAAGAACAAATTTAATAATTCTTTCATATGACGATTATTTTAGGTGAGCCTGGAAGTCCAGGTTCAAGAATAATAATTAATAATAAACTTTTGTCTAGTACCCATGTGGCAGACACTGTGTAAGTGCTTTACAATATTTAGTCATTTGATACTTATGAGAATTCTGGGAAGTAAATTATGAATATCTTTTATACTTGAACAAATACATGTTAAGTGGCTTACCAAAGGATATATAGTTAGTAAGTGCTTGAAGCCATATTTCAACTCAAGTCTTCTTGACAATAGGCCTATCACCTTCATCCATTTTTTCATGTAAGGAAGATTACTTAACAATAGCAAAGGATAATTATAATCATAAAACAATAATTTCTTAAAGAGACTATCCTCTGAACTTAAAAATGATGGGAAAAAATTACTAACCATGTGTTGACATATCAAGAAAAGTAATGAGGGAATAAGAGAGCATCCTTGAATGAGTCCTTGAGGAATTCAAGTCACCTGCTTCAAGAAAAGGTACATCTACATTCTAAAGGAATTAGAATATATGATTGTTTGTTTATTCTCAGTAAAGTCTGAAAAACCATGAGAAATTAGCAGTGTACCACGTGATTGGAAAAAGGCCTGATTTTCAAGAATAAATGAAGCAAAGAATAAGAGAGTTTGAAAATTACAGATTGTAGAATGGATCATTTACAAGATTTTTTAAAAAATCTTGATAGAGAAGCAATAATTACAAATAGTCATAATGGCTTCATCCAGAATGAATTGTTCCAGACTAATCTAATTTTCTGTTTTCATAGTATGATTATAATAGAAGAAGGAACTTCTATTAATATAATTTACCTAGATCCTAGCAAAGTCTTTGATAAAGGGTGCATATATCAGAAGAATCTGGAGGATTAAGAAAGATATGGATTAAATGATGACAGAATCAAATAGACCCAGAAGTGCTTAGACAACTGGACTCAAAGAGTAGTTGGTAATGGTTCAGTGTCAACTTGGCAATAGGTCTCCAGTAGAATATCCCAGAGAGTTGTGTTTGGCCTTTTACTATTTAACATTTTTATCCATGGATAAGGCATAGATGGCATGCTTATCAAATCTGCAGATGATATAAATCTAGGAAGAGCAGTTAACAAATTGGATGACACATTCAGGATCCAAAAAGATATGACATGAAATTCAATAGAAATCAATGTGTAGTCTTGAACTTTGAAAGAAATTATTCATATAAACAAAAAAATAGAGTTATGGTTAGTATCAGTTCTGAAAGAGACCTGGAGATTTTAGTGGACTGAAAGCTCAATATGAGTCAGCAGTATGATGTGGCAGCCAAAAAAGTTAATGCAATATTGGTCTGCATTTAGAGAAGCATTCCAGGAATAGGCAAGGGTAGTCCCAACTGTAATCTGCCTCTTACCAGACCTTATCCAGAACATTGCATTCAAAAGACATTTAAAAACTGGAGAGTGTCCAAATCGGGGTGGGGGGAAAACTATGATAGTAAAGGGCAAGAATGCATGAAATGTGAGAATAGTTTACATGAATAAGAGTGTTTAGTTTGTTTTTTAAAAATAAAGGTTTTTTCAGGGTTGAGAAGAAAAAATAGGTAAAAGCCATCTTTAAGGTTTTAAATGTCTGTCATGCAAAAGAAACATTAGATTTGTTCTATTTGGCTCCAGAAGGAAGAACCAAAAACAATGATTAGAACTTACAAAGAGGCAAATTAGGTTGGATGCAAGGAACAATTTCTTTACAATCTCAGTATGCAAAAATGAAACAGGTTATCCCAAGAGATGGGGGTACTTCTTGGAGGACTTCCAGTAAAGACTAGACAGCCACTCATCAGTTATATTATAGTTGGTATTGTTTTTCAAACATTGGATTTGGTGGTTGCTGAGATCTTTTCCTATCTTCAAATTCTGTAATTCTGTGAAAAGATAGAAATGTACAAAGAATTTCCTAACTTCTGGTTTGGGGAGATATGAAGATCATGAGACTGTGAGATAAATGAAAAAGTCTTCATAGAAGTGATAATTCAGTGTAGAATCAGTCTATAAAAGCATTTAAGATGATAGGGAGGAATTTGGCACAGAAACAAGAAGGTGACAGCATAGTGGAAAGACAGTCCAAGGAGTCTGCACTGCTATAACAAAAACAATAGCAATAACAATAAATAGCATATATATACTACGTACCTGGCACAAAGCTAGGTGCTTCTCAAATATTATTGTCTGATCCTCAAAACAACCTTAGAAAATAGGTGCTATCACTATCCAGGTTTTACAGATGTTTTACAGAAATTGAGTCAAGTAGATATTAAATAATGTGCTCGTGGTTCTACAGCTAGTGAGCATCTGAGGTTGCATTTGAATTCAGGTCTTACTGATTTTTGTCAGGTTGCTGGTGCAATGATGCAGTAGTGCAGAGTGCTGGGTTTAGAGTTAGCAAGATTTACTTTCTGAATTCAAATCTGGTCTTGGATACTTACTAACTCTGTTACCCTGGGCAAGCCACTTAGCCCCATTTGTCCCTATTTCCTTGTCTATAAAATGATCTGGGGAAGGAAATGGAAAACCACTCCAGCCAAGAAAACCCCATATAAGGCCACAAAGAATTGGATGAAAAACTGAAATAAAAAAGTAACTAGTTGGCTTAATGAATAGAGTCTGACCCTGGCATCAGTAGGATCTATGTTCAAATCTGGCTTCAGATACTTAACTAGTTATGTGACCCTGAGCAAATCACTTAACCCTGTTTGCCTCAGTTCCCTCATCTGTCAAATGAGCTAGAGAAGGAAGTGGCAAACCAGATCCTTGCCATGAAAACCAAAAATAAGATCAAACATGGCTGAACATAACTGCACAAAATTTCCTGACTCCAGGCTTCTTGTTTCATCTATTTGCCCATTTACCTGCCTATAATGAAAGCAAATTTCAGCTTGATATCATCATCAGATTTGAAGTAAATGTCTATAATAGCTCAGGGTGTCTCTCTCTCTGTGTATACGTATATACACATATTACAGTGTAGTTAGTTAATTAGGAGTTGTCTACCTCAAGCATTGTGAATACTTCCCCCAACAGAATGAGTGGATGGGAACAATTTGTTCCAACAGCCATGAAGGAGCATAAAGCAGGCTCTGTGGAATGCTTAGAGATTGATCAGATATCAAAGTTGCCAAGGTTACCCACTATATCCCAGACCATTAACAGTCATCTTGATTTTTGTCCTGCCACCATTTTAATGATTCTAGAAGAAATAGTGTGGCTGATGATTTTGGGCAACTCTATTTCAATTAGATCTACTTTGCTCACAAGTCAAAACATCACCTGCGATATCATTGTTTCAATCACCCTAAGGACACATATACATACACACATATTGCCCCATTGTCACTGTAGAGGTGAGCAGCATCAGCTTAAGGCATAACTAAGTAGGGAATGAGATTCCTTTTTACCTTTAGACACATGCAAAAACCACTTCATCAATGCTTTTACTTACTTGTTTATGGATAGCCTATGATCCAGTCTTTCCCTTAGCTGCAATTTTCCATTGTCTTTTTACTTCACTTACAGCAAGATCATTAACACTGATAGGATTCAGTTGAAACTCTAGGAAGTATTATATTACCATATTGTTCCTTAGACCTCTCCACTCTTTTATAATTGTCATTGAAGAAGCAGAATGGAACAACATAGACTTGAGTGTCATTTTTGAATTTTTCTTTGTCTTGGGTTACCATGGTCAGTCAGTCAGTCACCTAATATAAAGCATTTATTAATTCTTAGAAATTGCTCTATCTGCTTAGGATGTAAAGAAAGAGGGAGGAAGGGACTATCTTTGTTCAAAAGCCTTAAAGCAGACAACAAGCAAATAATTATGTCCAAAAAAGCTACATAAAGTATAAGTTGGGGTTAACCTCAGAGGAAAGGAACTAAGCTTAAGGAGGAGTAGGAAAGATTTTTGACAATAAGTGAGATCTCAGCTGAAATCTGAAACAAGTTAGTTTAGAATAGCAAAACACCAGAGCACTAGAGATGAAAGGGTTAAAACCTCTAGGACATGTTTTCTAGTTCATGTGGCAAAGCTGGTATCCAGCCTGAGAAGATGGCAGGGGAATAGGGAATAAAGTCAAGCACAGCTGGACCTTTCTCCCTCTGTTATTGGAAGAGGCATATGAGAAATAGCAGTTATAACCTACCCAGATCCTTTGCTGCCCTGCTTTGTTCAAAGTCAATGAAAAGATGAGAGTTCACCAGCTAGGAACAGCAACGGCAGCCAGTGAATCAGAGAGGTCCCACCCCATCAACTTCACTCTTTTCATAAGTCACCTACTCTGCTCCATGCTGTGCTGGGAAATGCTGAAATTTAGCAGTATTCAGCCAGACTGGAACCATATATTTAAGTACCAAACTTATCAAAGGTGTCCAAACTTAAGCTGTGATAATGCTTCCTTGGCAGTTGTTGGGTTTAAAGACCTATTCACATTGTGATATCCTAAAGAATGAGGTTGGGTTCCTAGAAGAAGTGCTGAGTGCTAGCCAAAATATTGAACATTATTTAGAATATAAGATCACAGATGATTGGCATAATGAAAAGGAATGGATAACTGAAGGTGTATTTAATTAAATCCAAATTGCCAGCAGTCCTTCAGCCAAATTATCTTTTTTATTAATCTTTTTATTTTCAAAATGTATGTATGGATAATGTTTCAACATTGACTCTTGCAAAACCTATGTTCCAAATTTTCTCCTCCTTCCTCCCAACCCCTTTCCTAGATGGCAAGTAATCCAGTATATGTTATACATATTAATATATATGTTAAATCCAACATACATATATACATATATATATATATATATATTATACAATTATCTTGCTGCACAAGAAAAACCAGATCAACAAGGAAAAAAATGAGAAAGAAAAGAAAATGCAAGCAAACAACAAAAAGTGAAAATGCTATGTTGTGGTCTGTGATGACCGCGTATTTAAAATCAGCCAGAGTTAGGAATTCAGGTTAAGGGAAAAATCTTCAATCTTTACTGAAGTGAAGAGGTGAAAAAGGATTGCAATAGCAATATGGGCAAGTAGGATTGCGATAGTAATATGGGCAGCTGCAACAGGAAGTCAGCTAGCAGAGGGGGATCAGAGGTGAAGGGTGGTCATGATAGCAATGCGAGTAGCTGTGTCAAGACGCCATCCAGCAGTCTCTCTTTCCGCTTCCCTCTCCAGTCCCCTCCTCCACCCACCAAAATCGTCATTTCCTATACAACACATCAGGACTTACACAAAGAGTGGTCAGGGGCCATTCTTTCTCCAAGCATATATATTAATAGAGTATGGTCCAATTACTATTTAGCCTCACGTGCTTGGGACCTCAGTGCATCAACTCAAGCCTCAGCCCATTACAGTGGTCAAAATTCAGTTCCCACAGTCCTCTCTCTGGGTATAGATGGCTCGCCTCATTACAAGATCATTGGAAGTGGCCTTAATCACCTTGCTTTTAAAGAGCCATGTCCTTCAGAATTGAACATCTTATAATCTTCTTATTGCTGTGTACAATGATCTTCTGGTTCTGCTCATTTCACTCAGCATCAGTTCATGTAAGTCTCTCCAGGCTTCTCTAAAATGATCCTTCTGATCGTTTCTTATAGAACAATAATATTCCATAACATTCATATACCATACCTAATTCAGCCTTTCTTCAACTGATGGGCATCCATTCAATTTCTAGTTTTTAGCTATTACAAAAAGGGCTACCACAAACATTTTTGTACATGTGGTTCCCTTTTCCTTCATTAAGATCCCTTTGGGATACAAACCCAGTAGAAACTGTGGATCATAGGGTACGCATAGTTTGATAATTTTTTGAGCATAGTTCCAAATTTCAGCCAAATTATCAAGTAGAGAAGTCTTCAAACTTCCATTTTATGTGTATTTCATTAGAGCTAGAAAGGTCCTCATTCAAAGGCAGGGTTGTTCCAGTGGGATTTGTGCTGAATTTACAGTTTGAGAATGAGGGTTTTGTGACTTCTTCCCCATGTATGATCCTGAATAAATTAGAACATCTCTGGCCCTCAGCTCTTCGTCTATAAAATGAATAGGTTGGACTTAGATGATCTCTAATGTCCTTCTTGCTTCCTTCTATATACCCCTAATTTATCTCTAATGTAGTTCTACTTTTTCATATGAAATACTTCAATTCGTTTTTCCTAGCCCCAATAACATGTTAAACCTGGTCTGTAACTTTAAGGAAAAGGATTTCCTTCCCTTCTTCAATTTCATGATTAGAAGGATTTAAAGCATCAGGGGCAGCTGGAGGTAATTTTAGTGGCCAAACACGGTGGGCAATCTTTCCTGGAGCTCCTGAAATTGCATCAGGGAGATCCACTTCGAGAATTCAGCTTTTTAAAAAGCCAGAGGCCTCCATGAAGAAATTCAATATGAAGTGGTCAAATTCTTTGGCGCAGTTATTTTTCTCTAGATGTATTTAATTCAATTTCAAATTATTGTTTATGTCCCAAAAATGTACATACAATAGAACCCAAAAGGAGAACTTAGGGTCCCAGAGAATGTTTGTATTTTTCTTAAAGATCTGGCAAGAAGGTAATAAATGACTATCTATGTCATACCTTCCAACCTTTTCCTCCAGTTTGTTTTCAGCAAAGAACTAGCTAAGTAAATGAATGGCCAGGCATGCAGATGCCACCTGCTTCCAGACTGTAGGGCTACTGGGACCTGGGAAAATCTATGTTCATCTTGAAAGAAATGTGTCTTTTCCCCTTTTGACAGTGATGGTCACAGCTGCAGAGTTGCTGGTGCTCTTTTAGCTGGGGATCTACCTGACACATGCCTCTTCTACTCTCTGTCTGCAGCTAAGATTCTCTCTCCTCCACACCCAAATAGCTTAAAAAAACTTCTTCATGCACCTTGACATTATTAGCTTGTTTCTACTCCTAAGTCAAGTTCAGGCTCAACTCATGCGATTCTTGTTGGACTGATTTCCAACAAAGATTTCCCAACTACCCCATTGCCCATAGGCTATTATTTTTCTGACCTTCTATTGTTCTTTACCTTGTAAAAGGATTATATATTCTTTTGATTCTTCCTTTAATTGGTTCATGTATGTTAGTTTTCTATTTTACTAGATTTAAGAACCTGGAGACAGGAACTATGATATAGATTTTTTATTTTTTTTGCAAAATTCTCAACATATAAGACACACAATAGGTATTTAGTAAGTGTATTGGACACCTAGTAGATATTCAGTAAACATGTGACTGATTGAGCAGGTGACAGTAATAATATTTCATATTTAGATTGCACTTTAATCTTTTTAAAGCACTTTCCTTCCTTTCAACAGCCTTATAAGGTAGTTAGCATGAATATTATTATATCCCTTTATACAGATGAGAAAATTAAGATAGTAGCTCACACATGATAAAACAGTGATTTTTGGTACATTGCTTCATCCTTCATATATTATATTCTGGATATGTCCTCTCATTCTATTTCAGAACCATGATTTTATTTTAATTGTGGCCTTTCTGGTTCATCCCCTAAACCACATCCCATGTGTTTTTTTTTAATAGTTTTTGAGATGTCACTTACACCTAGAAGATCCTTTGTGACATTCACAACTTTCCATAGCAAGGGTTAACTAATTTATAATTTGCCATTGTTATGAAAGCAAGACCTTGACCTAGAGAGGAGAACCCTAACTTAACTGTTCCACCTTGGATTTTATGGCTTCATTTTATGGCTTTACACCTTGAAGGTTACTAGAGTGGCACAAACAAGGCATCTAGCCACTGACATTCTTGAATAGACACTGCAAGGAATACATAAGAAATCATAGGGTTTTGTGCTTAGTTACTTCTCTGGAACTCAGTTTTCTCATCTGAAAATAAGTGGACCTGAATCTAATAACACTTGTGGTCCCATTTATGTCTAAAACTATGACCCTGCTGTTTTACAGATGAGGAAAGTCCGGAGGTCCAGAGGGGGAAATGCTTCGCTCAAGGTTACACAGTAGCAGAGAGGATTTTCCAGCATTATTTATACTAAATCAAAGGAAAAAACCCCAAGATTAATTGGAGCCATTATCCCATATGTTTCCTGTTTTATACTGATCTTGATTTACATTCAATTCTCTTTTAATAAATAACCTTCTCATTGTAATACATACAGTCACTGTTTATCAAATCTATGTTATTAAATCATGGTAAATTTCTTATATTTATCAAACCACCAAGAGGCCAACATCTTTCTATGCCCTTGTTACCCACAAAAGGGCCAATGGAAATGCCAGTATAATCAATTGCCCCTCTTATCAGACACCTCCACAGAGGGCTCTCCTCCCTTACCCTCTATTGTTATAACCCACTTTTCTGACACCAGCCTTGATTAGATTTTTCAAAAGACATTGGGAAAACAGAATAAAAATTTTGGATTTTGCTAGGAACAGCTTCATGTGAAAAGTACCATTTACATATTGAAATTGCTGCCTAAATGACCTGAACTGTCTTCTTGTCCATGTTAACCCAAATATCTTCTATATCCATCCAATCTTTTCTCTTAGGTGATGTTAAAATAAATCCCCAGCAGCTATTGAAAATCAAGTGTGAGATTGTTCCTGTCATCCTGTCATTATTATCTCTCCCAAGTCATTAAAGCTAGACCTTCAATAGGACCCTATAGATTTTATTTTTTAAAAAATCACCTTGTAATGCTAACACTGTAAGGTGGAACACTGAAAAGCCGTTAGCTCAGGGAAATCCAGCATCACAGTGGCTGCCTGATGTGTGATTTAAAACCAAACCTTGGCTAATATGGCCTGTTTCTGCAGGAAAGTAACTAGGGGCTGTGAACATTGAATGTATTCCAGTTTGCCTGGGGCCGCCGAGCCCCCTCAGATTAGACCTGTCTGGCATGGGGCTGACATGCATTAATGGCACCGTTATCTCTAGCTAATGTCATGCCAATAACCCATATGGCCACCTGTTCCAGAAGGAATGCAGCCTGCTCTGAAATCTCAGGAGGGTGAGCACTCTTAACTCTGCTGTAGCCGATAGTAAATTCACTGCCATTCCCTAGTAATTGTGTGTATTTCTTCTTCCCTAGGAGTAGCACAACATTTCAATATGCTGCATGGCAAAAGGGGAGGGGGAAGAAAGAAAAAAAATGAATTAAAAATAAAAGAAAAAAGAGGACTTCACTTTAGTTAGGAGATAAAAAATAAGGAAGATGAGGGAGAGAGAATTCTGGGATTGAAAGGATGGTACTAATAAACTTTAAGAGACAGTCTGTCTACATAGAGTCCTTAATTGAAAGAGGTTTGGTCAAAACTAATTTGGTCAGTAAATATCCAAATCAACTCAAGGCAGGAATTAGCCACCCAAGTGGTTATATATTCTGGCTGACTTGCAAATTAAAAAAAAAATTTAAGGGCAGAAGAGGACACCAAAGAAGAGGACAGTCCAACTCAAACCTCAATTGAAATCCTGTCTTCAATCAAATAAACATTTAGAAAGTGCCTACTATGTGCTGCACTAAGTGCAATAATACTGTTTATAAGCTATCAAACCTCCATTGAAAATCATCTTACAAGAGTTACTTTGGGATAATTCTCTTTGCAACTCCTTATATCAAACTGGAACTGACCTCAGCACCTTCCAACTAATTGTGGTCTGACTTTCAGAGTCAAAGCCAGTAAAGAAGAAGTCTATGTTCAGTAACTACTATGTATTGGGCACAATAATAACTACTGTGAATACAAGGAAAGCAAAGCAAATGAAACAAAAAAGCCAAAACAATAGTGCCTGAACTCAAGGTGTTCTCAATATAAGTGGTAGGATGGTGATGATGACATGCAAATAGCTATGCTCTAAAAAGATATATAAGATATATATTGGGAGTAATCTCCAAAGAAAAGAGGTCAGTGAAGACATCTAAAAAAGGAAGGATTTTAGCTGGGACCTGAAGAGAGATGAGAAAGGTGAGAATCCTATATGGGGATGGAATATAGCCAGTAAATATGTGCCAAGTGAAATATAAGAAGGTTGGAAAAGTGAAAGGAAGCAGGTTGGATTTTATATTTGATCCTAAAAGTAATCTCTAGTGTCTCCCAGTAATTATTGAATTGGAGGTGGGAGGATCATGTGACATAGACAGACCTATGTTTTTAGAAGATCATTTTTACAGTTGGACTGTCAAAAAGATGATGGACTGGAGTGGGGAGAGACTTGAGGCAGAGAAAACCACCAGAGAGCTATTGCAAAAATTTAGGCATGAGGTGCTAGAACTGTCAGAAGGGAAAAGGATGTGTCTGTGCTAGAGATGCTTTGAATTTAGAATCAATAAAAGTTGGAAGCATATTTGATTGGTAGGGGAGGGTTTGTTAGAATAAAGAAGCTGAAGTTGTGAGCCTGAATGGCTGGAGGAATGATGCTCCCTATAATAGTGATAGGGAATTTAGGAAAAAAGAAAAGTTTGTAGGAAAAGATAATGAGTTCAATCTTAGACATATTAAGTTCAAGATTCTACAGAATCTAATAGTAATGTGGAGATACAGGAATGGAAGTCAGAAGAGAAATTAGAAATTGATAAGTAAATCTGAGAATCATCTTCATGGAAATGAAAGGATCGAATCCATAGGAACTGTTGAAATCACCCTGTGAAATAATATATAGAGAAAAAAAAAAAGACAACCCAGGAAGAAGAGATATAACTCTATAGTTATCTAGCAAACCCAGACATATCAAGAGGAGGTATTTTGAGGATGAGGGTGAATGGACAAATTTGTAGACTGTGGGGCAGGAGCCAGAAGACAAGGAGTAACTGAAAATTACTGAAAACATAGGAAATGATAGTGAATTTATTCTCCCAATCAAAATGGGATGAAATGGAATCTCTTGTGCAACTAGAGGGCTTCACCTTCACAGTAAAGGCCATATCTTTATGTGAGATATGAGTGAAGATAATATGAAAAAAACATTTGAGTGATATGATGAAGAAGAGGGATAAAAAGGAGTCCTCTACAAATAATCTCTGTATTTTCAGTAAAATATGAAACAAAGTTATAAGCTGCAAGAATAGGAAGAAGATATGGGAAATCTGATGAGGAATAAAAGTTTGGAAAACTTTCTATTGTAGATGGCATAGTGTATTCCATTCCCTCAATTTATTATTCTCTTATTTTCTTTATTATTGTTAACAATATCAATAATTATATGAACTATTAATATTAAATATCATTTTATAACTGGAAGTTATAAACTGTTGATTCCAACATCCTCATTTTGGACTTGAATAAATTGAAGCAAAAATAGATTAAATTACTTGCTAAGGTTCACCCAGCTAGTGAGTATTTGAGGTAATATATGAGTTGGTATACCTAACACTCCAAGTATAGTATTCTACCCATTATACCATGATGCCTTTCCATTAGAGCAATTAAACAAATCACTTATATTTTTATGAAGTTTTAAAGTCTACAGAAGGATTTCCTTATAAGAGTCTTCCATGAGGTTGGCTGTATAATAATGCCACTTTTTCTTTCATACTTAAAAAAGTTTCTGAATCATGATGGTGAGTCTGCCTCCTACCATGCCATATCACACCCTCCCTTCATACTTATTATGCTGTTTATGTTTCAAAGGTACTTCCTCTCTTGCCTTTAAAATTTTAAGCTTTCTTGGAAAGTAAGCTTATATGTGGTCTCTACAAGAAGGTAAGATTTACCCAATGTTTCCTTTATTTCATTGTGAGCCATCTATCACCCATGTAGGGAATCATCTCTCTCTTCCAAATATATGCCTTTCTTTATATTATAGAAGAGGAAATTGAAATTTAAAGAAGTTAAATGACTGCTTGAAGGTCTTAGGACTAATGTGGTAGAATCTTGATTTTAACCACAGACGTAGGATCTTTCTTTAACTGTGTTGCTTCTCACAACTAAAAGAAATTATAATAGTTCTGGTCTGTATAGCATTTTGCTTTTTTATCAAGGATTTTACACATAAGGTATATACATAAAGTATATAGCACAATGCATAAGAGACTGGTCCTTAAGTCAGGAAGGGCTGAGTTCAAATCTAGCCTTAGATACTTACTAGTTTTGTGGCCCTAAATAAATCAATGTACTCTGTCTTAGTTTCTTTAATACAGCAGATAATAATGGAATTTACTTCACAAAATTGTTGTAAGGATCAAATGTGATATTTGCAAAGGGTTTAGCATAGTGTCTGGTTCATAGTAGGTGCTAATAAACATTTATTTTCTCTTCCCCCCCTTATATAACTCCATAGTAGCAAATTAACTATTCACTCTAGGCACTTAATAATTACTAAATTTAATTGGCTTCCCCTAATTATGATAGTCTATCATTAAATAGTAAAATATGTGTAGTTCAAGGATGCATGTAACCCTCTCTATTATCTACTTTAGTCTTCATATTTTTATATGATGTAGCTAATATTTATATAACCCTTTAATATTTACAGAATGCTGTACATAGATTAAATTAATCCTTACAGCAATCCTATGATATAGCTACCATTATTATCTCCATTTTACAAAAAGAAAATTAAGGGGAAATATTGAGTGACTTGTCCAGAGTCACACAGCATTTAAATGGTAAACCAAATTTGAATTTATGATTTCTTGATTCTAAGTCTAACACACTACAGTGCTACCTAACTTCCTCTACATATATTAACATGGCTCAGTAGTAAGGCTGATAAGTAACCCTGTAACATTTAACCGGCTTAGCTAACATTTTGTCACTGAAGTCTATGACAGGAAAAGTAGTGTGGTTTGGTGGATAAAAGATTAGACACAAATAGGGAAGATTTGAGTTCAAGTCACACAGTGGTTATATGATCCTGAACAAGTTATAACTCTGCCAACTCTCTAAGAGTCTAATTCAAAGAAAAGGGGCTAAACTATATCGGTAGAGAAAAAAATACATCTATAGAGGGTAAATATTTATAACTAGAGAAGTAAGATTTGGATTATACAATGCACCTAATGGACAGAGCATTCCATGGGGCTGATACAGGACTGCTCTTAATGCTACATTACATTATGGCTTATTTTGTCTGAGTTTTATTTTTGATAACTCTATCTATTGAAAAGATACCTCAAATGGAGATGTCAAATTTGAGAGTAAGGGAGAAATGTCAGAGGCTTTGAGACCTTTTATCTCTTTTTTCAATGAATGGTGAGTACTTGGTTAATATAAAGGGGAAGCCAGAGTTTAAACACCTCCGAGGCAGAAACCATGCCAGATACATTTTTGCATCACCTAGTGCTAGTCACATAATTAATATTTAATAAAAATTTTCAAATGAAATGGCAAATCAAGAGCCCTTTATCAAACTAATAAGCTAGAAAAGAATGGAAAACTTCTGGATCTTAACCAACTTCCTCTAGGCCCCTGCCATGTTGTTCTGGGAAAAGCACATAAAACCTGCCCAATCTCCTCTGTTTATTATCTAACAAATCAAAATGATTTCCTTTTCTCAAATGGTATATCTGAAGTTAAGTAGAAAGAGAATAATATTAAGAATTGGCATGATTTTTCAATGACAACCCCATTTGTTCATGCATCTATTATGTGTTGGAGTCAAATGCTGGTCAATCAGGGGGAATGAAGAAAGAAAAAAAAAAGGAAGGCATGAAGAATGACAGGAAGGCAGGAAGGAAGGCAAGAATGAAAGAAAAAAGGAAGGAAGGAAGCAAGGATGGAAGGAAGGAAGGAAGGAAGGCAAGAATGAAAGAAAAAAGGAAGGAAGGAAGCAAGGACGCAAGGAAGGAAGGAAGGAAGGCAGGAAGGAAGGCAAGAATGAAAGAAAAAAGAAGGAAGGAAGCAAGGATGCAAGGAAGGAAGGAAGGAAGGAAGGAAGGAAGGAAGGAAGGAAGGAAGGAAGGAAGGAAAGATACCAAGTAGAAAAGCAGGAAGGAAGAGAGAAAAGAAGCTCTGGTGACCATGCTAAGTGATTATCAGCTCAACTCCCTGGCAAATTAACCTGAGCCCTAGATTTGGTGTCAAAAGACATGGAAACAAATACTAACTGTTATCTATTTCTTATGTGAGTTTGAGATTGTGTGATCAAGAGTAAAGAACACTGGATATGGTATCAGGAAAAAATTAGATCTGAATTCTAGATCTAACATCTATTGTGCAACCATGGACAAGTAGGTAAACCCCGCTGAAAGCTTGATAAAATAAAGAAAATAATGAATGTACTGTCTAAGGCAAAAGGCTATTGTGGGAATCAGATGACAATGCAGGGAAAGTGCTTTTAAACCCTAAAGTCCTTTTTTATCTTCACAGTGAGAGAATAGGACCAGTAGTTCTAGAAAGATCCTCTGATCTCTTGAATGTTACTTCTAACTTAAAACAAAAAGATTAATTGTGGAAGAGGAGAAAGAGAGGGAGAGAAGGATGGAAAGAGGAGGGAAGGAAGAAGGGAAAGAAGAGAGAGAGACAGAGACAGGGGGAAAGAGAGAAAGAGAGAGAGAAAGAGAGAGAGAGAGAGAGAGAGAGAGAGAGAGAGAGAGAGAGAGAGAGAGAGAGAGAGAGAGCGAGCTGGATGGGGGGAGGGAAATTCAGGGAAGAATAATTCAAAAGAGAAGGAAAGACTGTGAGAGTGGGGCGTTACTGAAAATAAGATTTAGTGTCTGAATTTACAGCTTGACTGATAAAGCATTCACTTCCCTGAAACCCATCACCTATGTTTGTCTCCATGGCAACTGATGCCGCCCAAGGTTCTCCCAGCTCAGGGGATGGAACAAAGTAGGAAGAGTGAGCAGCACTTTCCTGTTCAGTGTCTTGTTCTCTCTTCCTCTTTGTTGTTGCTACCCCAGGGGAAGTTCCCTTCTTTTACTATTAAGTTTCTTTGTATCTTTAAAGTTCAAGTTTACTTCCTCTAGGAAACCTTCCTTGTTTCCTTTTCCCCCATTATAGAATACTTTGTTTTGTAATCCTAAAGCACATATCATCTCTTAGTATGTATTATAGGTTGCTCAGTGTCTTGGAAAAAAACACCTATATCTGGAAATAGACAACCTGTGTCTGAAGATAGGTTGGGTCTTTTGCTAGCTGCATAATCACAGGTGAAAGTCTCTTAACCTCTCTGGGCCTCAATTTCCGCTTCTATAAAGTGAGGGCATTGATCTATATGATCTTTAAAGTTGCTCTCAGCTCCAAAGCTGGTGATCTTATCTGTGCTACTGACTTCGCTCCTGCTCAATTCTCCTAATTTCTTCAGTTCTTTGCCACAGCCTTGCTCCCTCCCCAACTCCCATGATTCTGCCCTAAGACCTGTGCTGCTGATTGGTGAGTCTCTGGACTTGATTGCCACTGCCTGAGCAGCCCCAGCCCCTCTCCTCTTCACTCTCAGATCAACTCACTCTTCAGACTATAGCACCTTATTTAGGCTACCTGCCCGGCATCTTCTTTTTCTGCTCCCCTTGTTTTGTTTTCTCCAATTAAGCTCTTTTAGAATAAAACTATTATGATTTTTATCCCTAGTGTCAGCACATAACAAACTCTCTCTGATTCCTTCTCTGTCTGTCTTTTTGTGTGTATGTGTCTCTCACTCTGTCCCTGTTTCTGTTTCTCTGCCTCTCTGTGTGTCTCTGTCTTTCTGTCTGTCTATGTCTCTCTGTCTCTCTATCTATATGTGTCTGTCTGTGTCTGTATCTGTGTTTCTTTCTCTCTCTCTCTTCTCTCTCTCTCTCTCTCTCTCTCTCTCTCTCTCTCTCTCTCTCTCTCCTCTCTCTCTCTCTCTCTTCTCTCTCTCTCCCCTCTCTCTCTCCTGTCTGTCCCTCTCTCTCACCTTTCTTTCTGTCTCTTCTCTTTTTTTCCTCTCTTCATTCTCCCCTCTCCCTCTGTGAAATGCCTCTGGTAAGTCCCCCACCTCTGTAAGTCCAGAGGACTATTTTACCCAAACTGTTTGTTTACTCACAAAATCTATACACAATAGATGCTGAATAAATGCTAGTTTTGATTGATTTTTCTTCTTTCTACTACATCCCAACTCCACCTTGTTGGCAGAAATAAGCAATGGGGTAGCATTTGTAGACATTTATCTTTAAATGAAAACCTGAATCAAACCCCTATCCCATGAAGACTTTGCTTTATTTCATTTAAAGGAGTAATGCAAACACATAATTCACTTGAAATAGTTATTTCCTCTTCAACGACATTCATTCCTCACCAGTTTCACCCTCCTGCCCCCCAGTAAATAAATGACTAAGGGTCTCATTTACTTTTGAACATCAAGATGTTCTGCTTTATCACCAATATCTGATTGGCACAATCTTTTAAAGAAATATACCCTAAAACTCTCTGGAAGTTCTATGTTGCAAGTTGTTTCTTCCAAACACTAGAGTTTTCTATAAAGGCTTCTTAAGGAAATTTTCATTGGCCTTATCTGAATTACTCTTTCATCTTGGGCTAATGAATCTAGAAGCACAATATATTTCAGTAGCCACTTAGTCCATTCTCTTCATTTTACAGATTAGAAAAGCAAGGTACAAAAAAATTAAGGAAATTGTTAGAAGTCATGCAAATAGTAAGTGAGGCAAGATTTGAACCTATCCCCTCAACTCTGTGGCCAACTTTTTTCACTCTTCTAAGCAGATCAGTCTCCATGAGAACAATGTCAAATGCTCTATGTATCATAAACAATGGGTTATGTTCAGGTAAATTTTTATCCCAATAACACCTTATCCTACTTTGCTAGATTCTGTTCCTGGAGAAAGTTAAGTCAGAGTAAAATACATATAATTAGTCACATGTACATGGAATAGAAACAATGGGAAAGACAAAGCATTTGAATTTTCTTATATCATGTGACTTTTATTTTTTAATGTTTTCTGATGAAGTACAACATTAAAAAGACTGTATTATTCAGAGCTTTTTCTCCATAGTGCAAGAATGTCCTCCAGAGAGGAAAAATCTATAAGTAAAAATATTTGCTAGGATAAAAATGTGGCCATCATAGAGAAAATAAAAGCTAGACAGATAATAGTTTGTATTAATACATTATTTTTGGACTAATAATCCATGCATCAACTATCCAGCAAGTCATAGAATAATTCATAAACACAAACATGCATATATTCATGTATATTGCCTTCTGTCCAATATTACTTTCTACCTTTTCTTTATATATCTTGTATGTATTTTTTATTTACTGTTTTTTAACCCATTAGAAAGTGAGTTCCTTGAAGGCACTGGCCATATCTTCACCTTTATTTGAATCCCCAGTGTTTAGCACAGTACTTAGCACATTTATGACTACTTGTTGACTGATTACTAAAATTATGCTAACTGATATAGAAAGATGAGTAAGGGATGGTTCCTTTCATCAGTGAAATTATCCCATATCAGATCCAATTTAGAGCTGGAAAGGGACTTTAGAGATCAGAGAATCATGGGATCATAGATCTAGAGCTTGAAGAAACCTTGGAGATTACTCAATGCAGAGGTGTCATAGTCAGGGCATGTGAGCCATAACATCCCCAAATTTCACCTGACCCAGATTTAAAAAATAATTAGAAAATGCTAAACATAATAAATAAAAATACTGCATTTGTTGGTCAATCATTTTCAGTTGTATCTGATCCCATTTAGTGGTTTTTTTTTTGGCAGAAATAATGGAATCATTTGCTATTTTTCATTTTGCAGATGAGGAAACTTTGCAAATAAGATTATGAGAATTGCCCAGAGTTACAAAACTAATAAGTATTCAAAGCCAGATTTGAACTCAAGAAGAGTCTTCCTAGTTCCAGGTCTGGTTTCTTATCTACTGTGACACTTAGCTATCCTAAAATATTTTGCCCATAAATAATGTCAAGTTTTTATTTCCTAACTAAATATGTAATCTGAAGGGATCCATTACTATTTGAGTTTGACATTGTGATCTAATAAGAATCCCCCTCATTTTACAGATGAGAAAAAAGAGAGGTCCATAAGAAAATAAAGTATTCTGTCTAAAGTTACCCAGGTATCAAATTGCTAAGCCAGGACTCAAAAATCCTTTCTTCTAATGACAAGTCACTTTATACTGCATTACAAGATTAGATAGACATAGACATAAATAGCTACAGAACAAGAAAGATAATATATCTTTAATGTCAATTAGAGATATTAATTGTTATAAGAATTTACAACAAAGCAAGGTCATTTAGGTCCTAAAGAGGTTATATGCAAGGCTTTGTGGAAGAAATGTTTTTTGTCCTGTACTTTAGTGATAAATCACAGAATAAAAATTTTTGGTGGTGAAGGATATTTCAGTAGAAGTCCAATTTCCCTCTATATGTGTATGATGCTTAAAGATCCTCCATGATGAGCAAGCTAATAACTTCTAAAATACCTCGTCCACTTTGGAATAGATTTAACACTTAGGAGGTTGAGTTTTTTTTTCTCTTTACCTTAAATATAATTTTGCCCTTTAAGGACATTTAGAACAAGTTTAAATCACACTTCCCCTAAGCCTTCTTTTTTTTCATAAATATTCCCAATTATATCAGCTAATGATCTTATAGAATGACATTGAGACTCTTCACTAACCTTGTTAAACTCCTCTGGATTCTTTCCATTTTAGTTATGTGCTTCCTAGAATGTGGTGTTAATGATGAAGAATTTGTTCTTTTCTTAATGTCTTCCTTCTATCTTTTTCTTTCTATTAGTCTTTATTCTCCTTCCTTCTTTCCTTCCTTCTTTCCTTTCTTCCTTCCTTCCTTCTTTCCTTCCATATCTACAATTGGTGAATTACTAGATGTAACAAGCAAGGGAGAGGAAAGAGTCAATAATAATGATTGTAGTAATGACTAGAAAAAATAGTGATGGTAATAACAGACATAAGGAAATCAATCATATTGATGACTTTTAAATATAATAAGTTGAGTTTTACACATTTTGGTTTTTGGTGCAAGAAGAAAAACTACATTGAAATACACCATTAAAATGCAGAATTGGTACATAGGAGAGGATTTTGTGCAAGAGACGGAAATTTGTGAATTATCAGCATAGAGGTCATAATCTGAAATGGAGTACGAGACCCCAATAAAAGACTCATAGAAGTAACAGAAAAGAATAAAGACAATTCAGTGTCATCAAAGCATAGGAAAAACTATTTTGGAGAATGTATTAGAGCGAATTGAAAAGTCAAAAGAGATTAGGACCTAGAAAAGTATCATTAATTCTGCTTCCATAATCTCTCTCATGTTTATGTCTCTCTTTACATGTTTCCTCAAGTTCAGGCTCACAGCATGTCTTCTCTGTCTTCTGCAATCACTTCCTAGCTATTCTCCTCATGTCTTTCTTCTCTCCAATTCATCCTCCACACAGCTCCCAAAATGATGCTCCTAAAGCTGAGGCCTGACTGTAGAATGCCCCCTCTTCAATAATTTCCCATGAGTTTCTATTACCTCTAGGGATACCTATGAGCTGATTGATTTAGCATTCCGATTCCAACCTACCTTTCCAGGTTCGTTATCTAATATTCCTTTTCATGGACTCTGTATTCTTGTAAAAATGATCTCCTTAACTATTATTCAACCATTGTATTCTGTCTCTATTTCTATTCTTTTGCAAAGTCTATGTCCCATCCCTCTTATATTCTCTTTCTCCTTCTCCTACATCCTTCTAAATTCAGCTCAAACACTTTTTCCTACATGAAATCTTTCTTATATTCCTGAGTGTTAATGCCTTCTTCTATCAAAATTACTTTCTATTAATTTGTATACTCTTATATGAAGCAATATGCTGGTGTATGCTTAACATATACTCTCTCAGTGGAGAACAGAAGACAATGTAAGTATAACACACTTTAAGTTTAATTTGCATTATTAATATTTCTACTGTCACTTTTTAAAGTCTAAACAATCAACACAACAAAGAATCAAGTCTTCATTCCTAGCATTTATTGATTTTGAGATGTACATACTCCCCCTGAAAATTTAACAGTTGAATATCATGAACCTGTACAAGGTAGTTCTAGCATTCTACTGTTTGTATGCATATATTCTATATCCACTGACAACAGACTGGAATTTATTTGAGAGCAGGAACTAAGACATTTTGTTTTCCTTCACTTTCCTTCACATTGTTATGCTATCTAGCAGATGCTTAATAATGTTTGTCAAGAGATTTGATAGATGAAAAATTGTGTAGTTTTTTTGTAACCTTCCCATGTAGAGAATATTCTTATTTAGATATGGATTGGACAAATGATTCCTGAAAGCCCTACATATCATTCTGGGAGTTAGGAGAATAAAGAAACAAAGTCACATGGGCTTGAAGAGTGAATAAATTGTGAGGACACGAGAAAAATCAAATATAGAAAGCTAGAGTTGAAAGGGATAGAGTTTGCAGTGTTAGGGATATATGGCATAGAATTGAACATTTTCATGCTTATTGGACAATGGCAGTGAATGGAGATGAAGGGCTAGAGAATGTAAAATGGAGGGAATAGTTAATGGAGCAAGTGATTAGAGAAGGTTAAAAGGGATCAGGGGGATAGGGGAAAATGGGATTAGTTCTATTCTGGTAATATTTTAAGTAGAAGAATTCAGTTAAAGAACTTTTTATGCTGGACAAGTAGATTACCAGTCTCATCTTGCCTTCTCTCATTTTTGTTCATTCATATAGAATATCTTTCATAAAAGGAACCATACTTCCTTCTAAATTCTCAGTAATCCTTGGGTATTTTCTCACTATCTCACCAGGATCATGCTTTGGAGTTCTCAAGTCGTTGAGCTATGGTATTCCCTGCCTGGGGACTGTTGGGAGAAGATTTGGGAGAAGCAGAGGCTCCTTTAATGGATCCACTATTTTAGGTGGGGGCCAATCATGTTTTACTTTATTTTCAATATCATAGACATCTTCTCATTAGTAACTTTGCCACCCAGGTTACTCTCTCATATCTCCATTCACCATCTTTGTGACTTCCCATATCAAAATACCTCTTCTTGGACAAATATGTGTTTTTCCTTTATTAAAACATGAACTTCAGAAGGACAAAGACTGTCTTAATTTTTGTATTTTTCCTGGGATTTTGCTAAGTGCTTCTCATGTAGTAATTTTTTTTTAATTTTTAGAAAAGTTTTATTTTTTTACATTATAAATATTTAAAGATTACCCCTTTTGTGAGAAGACTCTTGTAACAAAACAAGACAGTTATGTAAAACTAACAGTGATCTTATTTCAAAGTGCATATATGTCAATCTGTAGAACCTCCAAGGTAGAACCTTATTTTTTTAAGTCCATATTCCCTCCCTCTTATTTCTGGAGGAAAAGAAAAAAAGAAAAAAAAAAGAAATATACATAGCCTAGCAAAACAAATTCCCTCAATGGCTGTATACCAAAAAAAAAAAAAAACAAAAAAAAAAAAAAAAAAAAAAAAAAAAAAAACAACCAACAAAAACAAAAACAGAACAAAACCACAAAAAAAGTATATCACATTCTTGATTCTAAATTCATCACTTCTCTATATATGGATAGCATGTTTCATCATTAGTCCTCCAGAATCACTACTCACATAGAAAGATCTTTGCAGATGTTTTCTTTCATTGATTAACTCATTCATTCATATATTCATTCATTCATTCATTCAAGGAAATCCTCTTCCTTCAAGGAGTCAGCTAGGAAGCCACTTTATCTTGCTAGTTAATAGTGATCTCTCCTTCCATATTTTCCTAAAACTCATTTTCTGTATTTCTCTTTTATTCCAATCACATTCTATCATAGTTATTATATTCATAACAAAATTTTATTATATTTTAAGCTCCTTGATTGGAGGGACTGGATCATAAAAGTATAACCATAATAATAATTAATTGATTAATTTAATTGATTTGCTTGTAATGTTATATTATACATACAACAATCAAAAATAAAAAGATCACAATCCCATAAATTCAAGGATTTTATACTATAATATGGGGAGAGAAGCATCAGAAGAGATGCATTTAAATCCAGTCTCTCACTTCAACTATGTGATTTACACAGATAAATAACATGGCATAGTAGAAAGTATAATGAATTTGAGATAAGAGAAACTGAATTTGAATCTAGCCCTGGTTCAAACTACTCTTATAACCTTGTAAACTGTTCATCTCTAAAAATAAGTGTCTTTTGGAATAAAATGTTTCTAAGGTTCTTCCAACTCAAAATAATGAGCCCTTGTGTAGTACTTCAAGGTTTATATAAACATCAAACTTTTTTTTCTTCATTTGATCATCACAGCCCTGTGAAATTTGTGCGAAATTTTCCAGATGAGGAAGTTGACTCTGAGAGTAGTTAAGTGAAGCTGAGAACAATTAAATGACACAACTAGTAATTGTCTCTACTTGAGGAAAACTCAAGTTTTCCCAAGACTAAGTCCAACACAGTACCTACTGTGCAATGTAAATGCTAAATATATGATCCTGTGACCCTGAGTTATTTACAACCTCTCTGAAATTCAACTTTCCTTGTAAAAATGGGAATGACAAGAATAGAATGTACCTCACAATCATAGGGCCTGAGTTTTAAAATTTCAACTCTGCCACTTAAAACATAGGTGATCTTGGAAAAGTCACTCAAACTCTTGTTATTCAATTTCCTCACCTATAAAATGAGGGTAGTGGGCTGGGTGGCTCCTAAAATTGCTTTTAGCTTTACATCTGTGCACCTAATGTATGTAAAATGCTTTGCAAACCTATTGTAAATGACAGTTATTATTGCTGTTGCATAGAGAACAGAAACACAAGTTAGAATATGATAGAAGCTTAGAGAGGTTAAACAGGGATAGACTGGTGAGAGTTTGACAATGAACAGAGACTTTATGAAGGAAGAATTTTCAATAGACAGAGATGAGGAGATTAGTACGTTCCAGACACAGAGGACAGTCTGCACAAAAGCAGGAAAGCAGATGAGGACAAAGTGAGTTCAGAGAATAGGTAATAGTCCGGTTTGGCTGGAACATAGAGAACATAAAGGGAAGTACTATTAGGAAAAAGAAAAAAAGTAAAAAAAAAAAAAAAAAAAACTGGCCTAGAAGCCTCAAGCCAGATTGTGGTGTATTTTCTGAAGCTTTAGTCTTCTTGCCAGTCCCCATTCCTCAGTACTGTCTTTTCTAGGTCTAGGTTCAGTGATTATTCATGCCTTCCATTCACATCACCCAACAACTTTACAAAGATAACACTCCCCACCCCCCTCTATGTGTCAGAGATTTCCCATCTGTTATTGGTCTGCTGGTCAGTATGTCAATTTTTTAACAGGACAGTCAAATGGTTGTTCCAACTAAACAGTTACTGACATCAGGTTCTTTCTTCCAGAATGGTAACTCCATTTTAAATAATAATTATCCTTCCCTCAATTGGCTGTGCTTTTAGATTATTAAGGCCAATTTACACAGGTCGAAAAGCTCTGTGTAAATAACTAGACTACTTTGTATTTTATAACTGATTTTTTTCTTAAAAAACCAAAAGTTCTTAGTTCACTTTCTTAAATACTAGCCCTCCTCATTTCCTACCTAGCTTCATTTCTTTGAAATGGGACATCCTGTCCCCAGAAACCTTTTCATCCTGCAAGATTGAATCAACCTTGATACTCACACTTCATCAATACCCTCTGCCCCTCTGATCGGAGGGTGAAGAAAAGAACTCTCAGAACTTTCATTTAATGAGGATGCCAAGGATAGCTGTCTCTTCATTTCCCACTTAGCCACATTCTTTATACACATCCCTGTTTTAACTTTCTTTTGTGTTTCCTTGTCCCGTTACATTGTAATCTGCTTAAGAACAGAGACTGCCTTTTTTCTGCATTTATGTCTCTAGCTAAGCAAAGTATCTGGCACATAGTACGTGCTTAACAAAAGTTTTCTAACTTGCTGGTCCACTTGCCCTCTATGTCTCTGAGAGAAAGTAATGATGGAATGATGATGACATAGTAACAACAGTAACAACTGCTGATATTTATTATATAAAGTGCTAAACTTGATAGAAATGGTCAACTTTTGAGATGGCATAAACAAGAGATCAAGAAATCATGCCTACCTCTGGCATAAATGAAATAAAAACTAGAGTGAAATTGAAAGGAAATATTGGTGTTTTACTTTTCCTTACATTTCTGAAGCTACGGGACATATTAGTAAGATAACAGGAGAATGTCTAATGGAAGAAAAAGTTATTTGCTCTGTCAGTGAAGAAGCTTGGATTGCTCCATAATTGTTCCTGCACATCTGATTGTAATAAGCCCCATTGCCAAGTGGGAAGAGTTGAGTAGATTCAGGGCTGGAAATAGCTGTGCTCTGACAGATCCAACAGCCTAGATCCTCATCTGCCTGCAGTTGGGTGCAGGGATACAGGGATAAGGATGTGAGCTTGGAACAAATAGCAGCCAAGAGGAGTGGGCTGTTTAGAAAGAATAGTCAGGCTGCTTTGAAGGAAAAAAATCCTTAATATACACCAATTATCATTAAGAGTGATTTCCCCACCACATAACTGACAAGGAAATTATCATGTCTGCAGCCACATGTTGAGTTTTTGCTTCACCTTCTCCAGAGTAAACAAAAAAAAGGGAGAAGAAGCTTCTGTGCTGCTTTCACAAAGACAAAGAAAATTCTTTCAAGGAATGAAGGTTTTTTTTTTTTCTTTCTCTTACTATAGAATATATAATCAGAATCATAGATTTTAATTCCATCACATCTCAAGTATGTACATATGTATACATGCTATGCAATAAAGGACAAAGTGAAAGACTTATCTATTCCAATCTGAAATAATTTACTGATAGTGATTAAAAAAAGAAAGAAAAAACCTCTAGGTTTCTCCGGGAAAACCAGGGGAGCTTCATTTCATTTGCTGTTGTTCTCTATTTTCCTCCATCTCAGCTCTCATTTCCTTGCTGTCTTTAGAAATGAAAAAAGGTTAATTAATAATTAATAAAACAAGAATCTTTTTCCTGCATTATTAAATGTGATGGGACAGACCAGACCAGTGGCTAGTCAACAGCTATATAGATCCTAAAAGTTCATTTAACAGGATTTTTCCTGTTTACTTCCTATCTTCCTGCCATTTTACTAAAAAGAAAACCCAAGTGATTTAATGTGAGGCTCTGGCCAAATATGGACATTAAAATAAAAAAAAAAAAGATAACAAATGATTAAAAAAAATGAGAAAAAAAGTTTAAATTGGCATTCAAGGCTCTCAACAACCTGTCAGTCTCTCCAGCTTAATCTCATATTTTGTCCTTTAGTGAAGGAAAACAATAGACTAAGAATTGAAAAAAAAATCTTTGTTTCTTGTCCCGGTTCTTTAATGAATTATCTATATGATCTTGGATAAGTCACTTCCCATCCTCTAACCAATTTTTTCCTCCTATGTAAAATAAAAAGATTTGAGAGGTTATCTGAGGTTCCTTTCATATGAACAAGCTCATAGGCAATATCCATTTTTGCTGGGTTCTAACCTATGCTTTCTTATCTTTGTACCTTATTCCTGGTGTTCCTTACACCTGAAAGTTTTCCTTCTCATCTCCACCCTTTCCAAATTCTATCCATCATTTAGGGAATACTTCACTTGCTACTTATTTTCTGGAGCCCTCATCCATCCTTTTCAGCCAGTCTTTAACCACTAATAATGAATTATAATATTACAAGCCTTGAGTTTGGATTCAGAGAACCTGAATTTTTAAATCCAATTCTTTTACTTTCTATGCATAATCTTAAACACATCATCTCTGGAGGATTCAGTTTCCTCATCTATAAAATTAGAGGGTTGGACTCAATATTTAAGCTTTCTTACAATATGATCACCCTTTCTCATCCCTATCATTTGAACTCATAGGACTTTATATTTTGTTTTCTCCCTCGAGCTCTGAGGGCAAATTGTAATTTCCTTATGGCCTATCATACAGTTGGCACTAAGTAAATGCTTGTTGAACAAACAAATATGAATTAGCCAGAAGGGAATTTAAATCACAGGATCATACATCTGGAGTTTGGAGGGACTTAGAACTTATCAATTCCAAATCTATCATTTGAAAGATGAGAAAACTAAAAACCAAAGCATTACAATGACTGTCTGAAGTATCTTAGGTGACTTAGCATTTGAACTTAAGTTTCAAGTTCAGTAGTGCCCCTCTGTTGCTCACATGAGTGGGAATGCATATGTGACTGAGAAGAGAGAGACAATATTTTTTTATATCCAGACAATTAATACACTTGATGTTATGAAGGTACAGAACATCACAGAATCACTTAAAATAGCATGCCTTCAGACTTAAAGTTTCAGTGTTCTTTTAAGTCATCTGGTCAGGCCTTTTATTTTACAAAAGACAAATAAAAACAGGAAGCCTTTTCAGTGTCATTAACTTCTATAAAAACTGATAATAATGTCACTTTGGTTTTCTAAATGAAAATTTGAGTGAAATTTTTGCCTAGTGATTTTTTTTTGTCTAAAGAGAAAGCATTCAAAGTATTTTCCTCTTCATGATCTCACTTAATACTCACAATGAACAAAAATAAAAGATTATTTTCAGGAGATAATAGCTATAGACTTTGGAGAGCCCATAGGTTTATCTAGTCCAACTTACTATTTTTATAAAAAGAGGAAACTGAGGCTCCAGGAGATGATGGCTGACTTTTCTAAGGTCACACAAATTTTAAGGATCAGACTGCATTTGAACCTAGACACTCTGACTACATAATGGATTTTTTTCTGTTATACCAATAAACAGGTAACATAATTGTCTCTCTTTCAAAAATTAGGAAACCAAAATTCAGACAGGGCAAATGCCTTGAACAAATTCACACAGCTAGAAATTAGTAAAGACAAAAGTAGAATTCAGATCTTGAGCTATTTGTATTACTTCAGAGATAAAGAACATGGGAAGCTTGAAGGAAGCTCAGAGGCTATGGCTTGACATAAAAAGAACTCTGGCTTGAAGATCAGGAAAATGATATTTTACTCCCTAATCTGCTATGAATTCGACATATGATTTGTTTATGACCATTTATCTCCCTTGGCCTTGGTTTCCCTTTCTGCAAAATGAGAGAGTTGAATTATATTAAAGTACACACCAGCTGGTATGTTCTCTGGCTCTATAAGCTAGTATTTTGTTCAAAGTCAGAGAGAAACCCTAATGCAAAAAAGTCAGAGCACAAAAAAGCCCCACCTGACACACCCTCTGGCCAAGGCTCAGCATCCTCCCTGTTCTGGCTTGAAGCTTTATCTGTAGCTAAAGAGAAAGGGGAAGAAAAAGATCTCAATGTGAAAATCACTACAGAGAACAACAGAGCCTTTAATTTCCTGAACCTGGGCATTCACCCCTTAGACTGTACTCTTCCTGACAGCTCAAGATTTTTAGAAGGTGAAATGTCTCTTGCTGGCTCCTTCCAAGTGTTATCAGACTGAGTCTTTATTGATAGGAAGGCACTTTGAGCAATGCAGCTCAAACCAGCAGAGGAAAAGATACAACCTCTATCAAAAAATAAGCAAGAGAAAAATCAACTCCCCCAAAGAGACATTTTCCTGTTTTAAAAGCCAATTTTTTGCTATTTTTAAAGAACATCCCAAGTGGGGTGTTTAATATTAAAAGGAAAAAAATTGGAAGTATTAATCCTATAAAATATTTGTCAAAGTAGAAAGAATGATGGATTTAGAGTTAGAGAACCTAGGTTCTAGGCCTGACTCTACTGTTTACTCTTTATTGAATCTGAGGTAATTTACTTTCTTCTTTAGAAGGGCTATATGTGTTCAGGGAGGATTAGTACCTTTGGTGGGAGGACTTGCTGAACCCTTTTCAGGGCTGAACCTCCTTTGATGTCCAGCTCTCACCCAACTCTCAACTGTGGCTCCAAGAAGCTGTAGCACATGCAATATCCCAACTCTATTAAAACCATCTTGGTAGACTAACTAAATTAGTCAGTAATTGACAGGAGTCAAACTCACTGGTGAATTAGGAGAAAGTCCATTCCAAGCATGAAGACATCCTCCACCTTGGAATGAGAACAATTTTTCCATTGTTATTGAAGGAGACACTGGGGAGTGTTTAGAATTTGGTCAGACATCAGAGACCAAATCGTCCCCTATATCCTGGGCCATCACTAGTCATCTTGACTTTTTTGGGCACTTGAATTTAATGATTTTAGAAGGAAGAGAAAGTGAGGCTGGCCCCTGATCATCTGTGTGATGTCATTGGTCCTCTTCAAAAAAAAATGAATTGGATGACTTTACATTCCTTTCTAGCTAATTTGCATTTTAATGCAATTACTCTTTTCCTTTCAGAAAAGCTATGGCCCTAGTATATTTATTGGGCTAATGGATAGAATATAATTTGACTCCCCATTGCCAATATTGACCACTTCTTTTCTTTTCCCCTCATAACTTCCTGCAATTCTCTCCTCTGATCTGCTCATGATTCCTTCTTCCTGTATTTATAGCACAGCTTAGGTTCAATATTAAAACTAAAGTGAAATTAAAAAAAAAATTGAAAGAGCCTCCTTGCTGGTCTGAAATTGGAGTTGGGAGTTCTAAACTTTACCATTAACCTACTGAATGACTTTCAGCAAGTCATTGTGGGAGAGAAAAGGACTGCAGTTAAAAGCATACAAGATATGTTTTATAGAATCATTGATTTAAAGTTAGAGGGGACCTCAGAGAAGAACTAGTATAAGGGTTCTTAATATGGTATCCATGAATAGATTTCAGAGTCTCTATGAACATGGATGGGGGCAAAATCTAAAGTAAATTCTTACAATTATTTAAAAACCTTACTCTGGGAGAGTTTTCACAGGACTTGTGAGACTATCAAAGGAGTCCAAGGCACATGCATAAAAAATGGTTAAGTATCCTCGATTTAGTGCAAGTCTTCATTTTATGGATGAAGAAGCAAAGACTCAGAGAGATTAAAGTTGCCTGTTCAAGGACACAGAGGGGATAAGTATCAGAGTCAAGATTCAAGCTTAAATCTGAATGTAAATTCAGTGTTCTTTCCATTGTACCACACTCACCTTGTGTTACCTTGAGCAAAATCTTCCTCTATCTTGGTCTTAATTATTCATCTCTAAAAGGAAAGATTGATCTAAATAAGCAATCAGGGGGCCCTTCCAGCTCAAGAGGATGTGCTCCAATCACTTCCACCTATTGGGTCATAGTTTCCTACTCTGCAGAAAATTTTTTCCACCTCTAGAATATGATAGATTGAAGCCCTCACCCTATTCAATGACCACTTTGCTGATACCAAATTAGACTCAAAACATAAATGTGTGTGCTTTCCAATAGTGTTTGGTATTGTTGAAGAGAATTTTTTTATTCGAAGGCCTAGTATTTATTGATGATGAATTCTCTGAGATGCTTTTTTGTGTATATCTTGTGCTTATATTATACCAAGTTCTAGAACATTAGAGAGTTTCCTCAATGACACAATGATTATTCAAAGATGATCAATTTAATAATCCACATAGGAAAAACTAAGGATTAATATGTGTTCTTCAGGATATGACATGCAATTCAATAGTAAGTCCTAAGAACAAGTCTATTAGGATAGATATAGATAGATAGATAGATAGATAGATAGATATAGATGTGTTGATGAGAAAACTTCATAGATAAATTTAGACATTGTCATGTAGGTAGTGGCCTAACTAGGACTTAAATACAGATTCTCTCTCTCTCTTTTTTTTTTTTTACCATGCCACACTTGCCCAATTTAACAATCTCCTATCCTTATTAATGATATTAGTGATTCTAAGACTCAAATTAAGTCAACAAGTATTTATTAAGTACTTACTGTCTTTCTGATGTGCTCACTGCTGAAAATACAATGAAAGGTCAAAACAAACAAACCCTAACCTAGTGCCTTCTCTTAAAAAGCTCAGAGTTTAATGAGGGACACAACTATGTACAGACAATTTAGACAGGATAAATTAAAGATTATTAACAGAGGGAAGGCACTAGTAAATATTAAGGAGATTGTAGAAAGATTGATATAGCTGGAATTTTAAGGAAGCCAGGGAAGATAGGAGTTAACAATGAAGAATGAGAGAAACTCAAGCATAGAAAGCAGTCAGAGAAAATGTCCAGACCAGAAATAAAGTGTCATTCAAGGACCCCAAATGTCACCAAATCAAAGAGTATATGGGAAAGGAGGAATAAGGTGGAAAGGTAGAAAAGGTAGAAAGGGATCAAGTCTTATACGATTTTATGTGCCAAAAGGAGGATTTTTCTATTTGATTCCAAAGGTGATAGGGAGAAACCAGAATTTAATGACTCGGGGGAGGGGACAAGGGGAAGATGATATGAGTAGACCTGAACTTTAGGACAATCAATTTGACAACTGAGTGGAGAATAGTGTCCTTAGAATTTCAGTTTTGTCGGACCACTAGATCTGATCTCTGTCCAAAGTACTGAACCCCTCTGAACCCTTTGATCACAACCTCTATGCATATAGGCAACTATTGTAGCACATATGGGCAACAGGTACTATGAAGCTATCTTGAAAGTAAAAGAGAAAAGTTCCAGCTATGAAAAGAAGGTTGTTGATAAAGCTAGTAGAAGGCATAGAGGGCAGTGGCATAAACTGAAGAGACAATTATGCAACAAAAAAGGGTTTAATTTCTATATGTATTTCTATTCATATCTATTGATTTAATCATTTATAATTATATATAAGCCTCAGGCTATTAAGACCCATAAATGCCTTTTAGAAACATGGCAGAACAAAAAGGCAGGGAAGGATAAACTGGGAGGGGACAAAGAAAAAAAAATGTAAGGGTAATGAAATGAGGAAAGCCCCTAGAAGCAGGATGTTAAAAGGGTAAGTCTTTTTTGCCTCATTCTGAAGCTGACCTGATCAGGCATACTACAATAAAATGCAGTCAGTTCAATCCCCCAGAGGCTTTCCTAAAGCCAAGTGAGTGACAATTGTGGTGCAGGATCATGGATCTTTAGGCTGCCTCTTTAGAGGATCAGCAATGAGTCAGACCAACTTATTCTATGCACTGGTCTAACACTTCCATATTTGTATAAATACAGCTGAAATCAATACACATTGTCTTTCTCCTCAATCCTGTACTTCTTCCTGTCTTCCCAGTCTGTTAATAGCACCACTACTCTCCTGTATAAATCTAATATTTAGCAAGTCCAGTAGATACTGGTCTGTAATAAACCTTGCATCTAAGCTGCCTTTTTCATTCAATACTGCTAGCATATTAGTTCAATTACTCATTGCCTGAGTTGCCTGAACTATCTTGATGGCTTTAGAAATGATGACTCTCTGCTTCCAGTCTGGGTATTTTTTAATCCCTTCCTTGAATTCATTACATATAGCATTGACAGAGTACCATTTAGGCAAGAATTTTGCCCTTTGATTTGGAAAGCCAGGATGCATCTTATGCTTCAAACACTTAACTGTTGGTTTAATATGGGAAGTTTATTTTAGCTCTCTTGATATCACTTCACATGAGCATAGAATGAAGATAGTGCTACTTCAATAGTCAAGCCATGGGTTAGGTCAAAAGTCCAAATGAACTGATAAATATAAAGAACTACATAAATGAAAGATATTTCTAATGAATAGACTTGATTCCTTTGTCTCAAAAATCTTTGTTGTTTATCCATTCTCTACCAAGTCTAAATTCCTTTCACTAGAATCAACATTACTCCATAATGTGGGTCAAATCTGTGTCATCTCACATTTCACCAAATTTCAGAATTTGAGTTGGAAGGACCTCATATGTGAAAGGACTCACCATCATTCAAAATCATTGCTATCTTTCCATACCAAATCTTTCCCACATCCATATAATCCAAATATATCCCTGTATACTGATGCTTTGTGAGTAAATATGACCTTGTACCATGTTTATCTGGTCACCCAGATAGATTGTAAGCTCCTTGAAGGCAAGCATGGTATTTTTTTTCTCTTCATTAATGCTAGCATTATGACAGAAATATATACTAAAATGATTGTAATATTTTTCAATGGAATTTTTAATTTAATGACATCATAAATTTAGGGATTTCTCTTAAATAATCCTTATTTTCTGTCAATAATCCCATTATGGAGTGTACATATCTTTGAAGGAAGCAAGAGTATCCTGTTGATCTTTATATCCCTCCTACCAGTAAGAAGAAAGCTTTGAATTTATATAAATTCTTATGAAGTTTGCCTTCTATTTTTAGTTAGTAGTTTGGATGGAAATTCTAACCACAGTGGCAAGCTAATTAGGTAGAAATCTTTGTATAATGAAGAATTATTTTATGCCCCTCAAATGTTAAATATATCTTGTCTTTACCATGACTAGAGCTATTTCTAAACCAAAAAATGACCAAAGTATAATGAGTAGAACATAAAGGAAAGTACAGGAGAAAAGAATAGAAACAGAAAATATACATCTATGTTAAGGGAAAGACAATAGGCATCAGTAGCTTAAATTAAAATGGTATATGTTATGTATAAAACATAAAACAGAACAAAACTTTCAATTCTCCTGAGCTCATTTTCACAGCATTTTCCAACAACTGAAACAACTCTTCACTAGTATCTTCCAAGACCAACACCTACTAAAATTAAAAGAAAAAGAAAAAATATTTATGATATTGAAGACTTTTATACCTAATGTAATGAAACTGGTCATCTCAGCACCCAGAAGAAAAGGGAGTTCTTTTATGTACCATTGATAATTACAGAAGACCAGACTTTTCATTAGAAATATTCCACAAAGCAAGAGAATGGTCAAATAGCAGAAGAGAAAAAATCAGAATACTAAAAATTCTTATATCTTCATAGCACTACAGTTTTCAAAGCGTTCGTGTCCTCTCTATGTCATTGGGTAATCAAGGAATGATCAATAAATCCAGCTAGCCAAAGCAAGGGATTTCTCAAGTAGAAGAATATAAAATAAGGTTTAAAAGTTGATTTGGGTCAGATTGTGATGGGTATTTAATATTAGACTAAAGAATTTAGATATTATTCTGCACACATAGGGTATTCATTGAACAATTTCATCCATCATTCCCAAATAACAAGGAGCCATTGTGCTTGGTTCTTTAACATTTTGAAACATTTGAGGGATTGCATAGGGCAAAGGTGTTATAAACATCCTCAAATTATCACCTTCTCCCATACAATCCTAAATTATTGGCTTTGAACACCATTAGAATAATAAGGGAATTGAACTCATTCTGTCTGTCCCACAATAAATGAGTACTTGAATCAGACATTGATGAATTTTTTTTGCAAAACCATTAACCATTTGTTTTGAAAACTGGTGGAAAGCAATGGAAGTATCTGAACAATGCCAGAGAAAACTGTAAAAGAGGGGGAAAGAATGATTTTGGAAATTATAGATGAATCAATTTAACTTGGATTTCTAGAAAGATATTAAAACTGATCCCACATTTGGGAAAAATAAATTAAGGAAGAAAAAGGTTCTGGGCCTTCTCCCAACCTCTCTTAGAATGAAGATATTTCTTTCAATGTTCAGTATTAGATGGATCTAATAATTATAGAGGTACCTAGTCTTACAATATTAAAATTTAAGTTTCCAAAAACAAAAATAATGTCTTTTTTCTATGTTCTGTTTTCTTCAGTCTTGGAGTCTTGAAAGGATTTTAGAGGTCATCAAAATCAGTTTCATCATTTTAAATATGAGGAAATAAAGGGCCAGAGATTCTGTGATTTACCCAATATCACAGAGATAGTAATAAGTGGAAAAGACAGAGTTTTAACCTTAATTACATGATACCAGACTATCACTACACCATATCACTTCTCTTTAAGGGGCAAGGAAAAACAGTTTAAGAGTCTACACATGCCATCTAAGTACATGTCCTTGAATGGCAGCCTATTTCAACTACCCATATCTTCTGGAACTTTAGGATTATTTAATCTACTATACCAATACTGGATCTAGCCTCATTCTGGTTCATCTCTTCACTACTCATTCAAAGGCAACTACATGATATAATGAATAGACTTTTGGGCCTAGAGTCCAGAAAACCTGACAAAAATCATGCCTCAGACATCTACCAACTATGTGACCCTAACCTTTGCCTCAGTTTATCTCAAGGGTAAGTAGGAATAATAATGACAATAATAATTAATAATATCTACCCTCCCCCAGGATTGTGCAAGGATCAAATGAGATAATATTTGTAAAGTGTGGTAAGGAAGGAGTAATATTCAAGAAAGCATAACTGTCTGTGCAAAGACACAGAATCTGGAGTTAGAATGCTGTGGACACAGAATAAGAGGTATTGCAACTGGGTCAGAATGTAGAAGAGATGAGGGCAAGTACTTTTAAATTAGTCTTAAAAAGGAATTTGGGGCCAGATTGTTCAAATTCAAAGAGAAAAGTTGATATTTTAACTTAGACAAAATGGTAGGAGAAGGGAGCTTATTTGATCAGGAGAATGACATGGTAAGGCCTATCCTTTAAGAATACTATGTGGATGATGAATTGGTGAGGAGTGAAATGACTAACTGGTTGTTGTCTTTCATTCTCAAAGAGGACCAAAATAACACCAGTATCTTGGAGTCTGACTGTGGCAGATAAGATTAATACAAGATTGGAAGGTTATACCACAGAATAGGCATAAATAATCCAAGTGAACATTTGGAATGGAGGTAATTCTAAACTTTCATATTTCACATTTCTTTTGAACTAGTATAATTCTGTTTTGCTCATAGAGTATATCTTTTTTGATGCGGGTATACCATGCTAGCTGATCCTTCACCAGTATTTCCCATGTAATGCACTCAATTTCAGAGTTTTTCAGAGAGACTGTGAAAGTGTCTTTGTACAAAAATTGCTGGGAAAATTGGTAATTAGTATGGCAGAAACTAGGCGTTGACTCACACTTAATACTGTACACCAAGATAAGATCAAAATGCATTAATGACCTAGGCATAAAGAATGAAATTATAAATAAATTAGTACATAGGATAGTTTACCTCTCAGACTTGTGGAAGAGGAAGGAATTTATGACCAAAGAAGAACTAGCGATCACAAAATATAAAAATTTGATTATATCAAATTGAAAAGTTTTTGTACAAACAAAACTAATGCAGACAAGATTAGAAGGGAAGCAATAAACTGGGAAAACATTTTTACAGTCAAAAGTTCTGATAAAGGCCTCATTTCCAAAATATATAGAAAATTGACTCTAATTTATATGAAATCAAGCCATGCTCCAACGGATGAATGGTCAAAGGATATGAACAGACAATTCTCAGATGAAGAACTTGAAACTATTTATAGACATATGAAAAGATGCTCCAAGTCATTATTAACCAGAGAAATGCAAATTAAGACAACTCTGAGATATCACTACATACCTGTCAGATTGGCTAGAATGACAGGGAAAGATAATGCGGAATGTTGGAGAGGATGTGGAAAAACAGGGACACTGATACATTGTTGGTGGAATTGTGAACACATCCAGCCATTCTGGAGAGCAATTTGGAACTATGCTCAAAAAGTTATCAAATTGTGCATACCCTTTGATCCACCAGTGTTACTAATGGACTTATATCCCAAAGAGATTTTAAAGAAGGGAAAGGGGCCTGCATTTGTTTTGCAGATAATTATATACTCAATGCAGCATCTAAAGTTGAGATTCAATAAAGTATGGACTGATTCTCTGTTTGTGCAAGAATGGTTTTTTTTGGCAGCCTTCTTTGTAGTGGCCAGAAACTGGAAACTAAATGGATGCCCATCAATTGGAGAATAGCTGGATAAATTGTGATATATGAATATTATGAAATATTAGTGTTCTATAAGAAATGACCAGCAGAATGATTTCAAAAAGGCCTGGAGAGACTTACATGAACTGATGCTGAGTGAAATGAACAGGACCAGGAGATCATTATATACTTCAACAACAATACTATATGATGATCGATTCTGATGGACATGGCCATCCTCAACAATGAGATGACCAAATCAGTTCTAATAGAGCAGTAATGAATTGAACCATCTACACCCAGCGAAACTCTGGGAGATGACTATGAACCACTACATAGAATTCCCAATCCCTCTATTTTTGTCCGCCTGCATTTTTGATTTCTTTCACAGGCTAATTGTACACTATTTCAAAGTCCAATTCTTTTTGTACAGCAAAATAACTGTTGGACATGTATATATATATATTTTATTTAACTTATACTTTAACATATTTAACATGTATTGGTCAACCTGCCATCTGGGGGAATGGGTGAGGGGAAGGAGGAGAAAAGTTGGAACAAAAGGTTTTGCAATTGTCAGTACTGAAAAATTACCCATGCATACATCTTGTAAATAAAAAGCTATAACAAAAAAAAAAAAAAGAAGAAGAAAGTGTCTTTGTAGCCTTTCTTTTGGCCTCCATGTGAGTATTTGCCTTTTGTGAATTCTCCTAAAAATAAGTTTTTTTTAGACAAACAAATATTTGGCACTCAAACAACATGGCCAGCCCACTAAAGTTGTACTTTCTATAACAAAATATGTATGATTTAACAATTCAGTTCAAGAAAGGAACTCAGTGTCTGATACCTTCTCTTGCAAGTTAATCTTCAGAATTTTCCTAAGACAATTCAAATAAAAAGGATTCAGTTTCCTGGCATAGTGCTGGTATTGCTGTCCAGGTTTCATAGCCATACAATATGAAGTCAGCACAGTAGTTCTGTAGACCTTCAGTTTGGTAGGTGGTTTAATACCTTTACTTTCCCACACTTTTCTGCAGAGTTCTGACAATGTCTGCATAAACCTCATTATTAGTGTATACATTCCTGTAATGTATGCTACTAAGGTAAGTAAATTTATTCAAAATTTCTTCCTTTGATGTAACTAGTGGTTACATAAAGTATAGTTTTGGGTTGTGGAAACTTCAGTCTTCTTAGTGTTGTTAGATGAAAATTAGCACAAGCAACAGAGAATCAGTCCATACTTTATTGAATTTCAACTTCAGATACTGCATTGAATATATAATTATCTGCAAAAAAAAAAATTCATACCAACTCTCCCTCCATTTTAGGAATCTATTGTAAAGTCCAATCATGAGATGATAAAAGCTTAGGCTAGTGTAGTGGTCATATGAGTGAAAATGAAAGGCTTGAACTGAATGACATCAAATTCTTTTTTAGCTCTAAATCTATGCTTCTATGATTTTTTTTTCTTTGAGACCAAATGGATTTTGTTCTTATCTCTGATTCATGAGCAATGTCTTTAAAAGACCAGACTTTTATTTAAAAAGTTGAGCGTCATGGAAGATATGACAGAAGACAGAAAGAACATTGGGGTGAAGCTTAGAAAATTAGTTGAATGGATTTATATTGAGCTGAGGTAACTGAAGCTATGCTAGGAGAGGGGCTGGATTTAACTGGGGCTAAATGCCAGATTTGTGTGACACAATCACAAAGCTGAATGAGTTCAGTTCAACTAAACAAACGCTTATTAAATATCTCTTCACTAAAAAGGGGCTTGGAGCTAATGAATGAAGCCATTCAGAATGACTTTGAACACTCAAAGTATTTTCAGTCACTATCTTGTATGAGAGGCCTCCTCTTCTCTTCCCTCATAAACTTACTTGACCACACTATTTGAAATTCCATCATTAAGAAGCCATTCCTTTGGGTTGATTTATTGCCATCATTAAAACTTTTCTTTAAAATTAACTCACCTATGATATGTATACATTATGCAATAATTTAATCTGCTAAAAGAGGTTAATACTTTACAAAATTCAGATATGTCTATGAGAAGTCTTCTTTTCTCCAGGCTAAGAATTTCCAGTTTTGTCAACCAATCCAAACATCAATTTTCTTTTTTTTTTTTTCATTTATCTTCAGCTGGTGACCTTTGTATCCTCCTCAGTTTAACAGTTTCACTTCTAAAATGTGACACCAAGAAATGAGCAAAACCAGGAGATCATTATACACTTCGACAACGATATTGTATGAGGACATATTTTGATGGAAGTGGATTTCTTTGACAAAAAGACCTAACTGAGTTTCAATTGATAAATGACGGACAAAAGCAGCTGCACCCAAAGAAAGAACACTGGGAAACGAATGTGAACTATCTGCATTTTTGTTTTTCTTCCCGGGTTATTTATACCTTCTGAATCCAATTCTCCCTATGCAACAAGAGAATTGTTCGGTTCTGCAAACATATATTGTATCTAGGATATACTGCAACATATCCAACATATAAAGGACTGCTTGCCATCTAGGGGAGGGGTGGAGGGAGGGAGGGGAAAAAAATGGGAACAGAAACGAGTGCAAAGGATAATGTTGTAAAAAAAAAAATTAAAAAAATAATAAAAAATAAAATGTGACACCAAGAATTGAACATAGCACTTGCCATACATTTTCGTTAAAGTAGACTAAAGAATCATTTTCATTTTTCTCTTACTGAAAACATGATTCTCTTATTAGTTGTTGTTATTTTGTTTTGTTTTGTTTTTGCTGATATATCACACTATTGATTTATATTGAGCTTGAAATTCACTAAACGCTCAAATATTTTACAAATAGATGTATGCTTATAAAATGTATCATACAAACAAAATTAATGCAGATAAAATTAGAAAGTAAGCAAGTAATTGAAAGAATTTTTTCTTAAAAGTCTCATTTCCAAGCTACTTATGAAATTAATTTATTCTTAAAAGAATAAGAGTCTTTCATTTTCCAACTGATAAATGGTCATAGGTTACGAAGAGGTAGTTTTCTATGGAACATATCCTACCTATCACTTGTCATGTGAAAAATACTCCAAGTCATTTACAAATAGAGAAATGAAAATTTAAGCAACTCTCAGGTTCTACCTTATACCCACCAAAATGACAAACTTGACAAAAAGGGAAGATGACAAATGTTGAAAAGGCTTCAGGAAATTACTGGCAGAGCTGATAATTGGTATATTTATTCAAGAAAGTAACTAGAAAACATGCCTCCAAAGTTATTAAACTGTGTATACCCCTTTATTCAGTGATATCATCACTTGGTCTATATCTTGATCAAAAAGATCAAAAAAAGAGAAAAAATGGATACAAAAGAGTACAAATAGGTACAAAAGTATTTACAGCAGTGGTAGTCAAGTATGGGAAACTAAGGAATAGCTGAATAAATTATTGCATATGAATGTAATGCAATAGTATTAAGCTATAAAAATTGATGAAGGGAAAGGTTTCAGAAAAACTTGGAAAGACTTATATAAACTTTATAGTGTGCACAAAACTAGGGGAAAATTATATTCTAACAATATAAAGACAAATAGCTTTGAAAGACCTTAGAATCTTGTACGAGTCAAGAATTAAGCAAATTCCAGAAGACCACTGATATGGTACAAACTGATAAGTATCTCTACCTCCTGTTAGAGAATTAGTGGACTCAGAGGAAAGATTGAGGTATATAAAATTTGGGACATAGCTAATATGAAAATTTGTTTCATATAATTTTATATATTTGTTACAATATCATTGCTTTTGATTTTATTGTAGGGTTGGGATGGGGTAGAAGAAAAATAGCTCTTAGATTATTAAATTTTACTTAAATTTTAAAGAAACAAATTGTTATCTAAGTACATGAATCCCTTTTTGTACTTGGAAAAAATCACTTTTGAACCCCAATGAAAAAGCATAATGAATTCATCTTATTATACTCTGCCCTGACTCAGTAACCCAAGGTGTTAGCTATTCTTTCTACATTTGTTTTCATTGTAAATTTGATTGATATGTCAACTATGCATTTACTTATGTTGCTGATTAAAATCTTAAACAGCAAAGAGCTAATCACAGGTCTTTGGGGTAATTTACTAGAAACCCTCTTCCAATATGACACCAAGACATTATCCTGTCTTGCTTTTCAAGAATTTCTGATCCAACTAACTTTACTGGTATTTTGGTCATGTATCCTTACTTTTCTCTGATGAGGTGTAGAAAAAAGGGTGTGGTCTAAGAAACTAATGGATACGTGTAGGGTACTTACCAATCAACTCAGAAACGTAAATTTTCACAAAGCATGACAATAAAATGAGAGCTAATAAGTGCAGTCCAATTAAAACTATATGATCTGGCAAAATAATTAATAGTAAGAATTACATAATGTCAACTGTTGTGCTAAAATCTACCTAAATGCATCATTTAATTGATCAAAGTTTGTTAACCCTTTCAAGAAAGAAGTGCAGGTAGTCTGTAATCACCTGTTCTTAATGAAGACATTCTGACACTTTGTGATCACTTTTTTTTTTCCTTTATGGAGGTACTTTAACTATTTTTTGTTTATTTATTTATTTTTGATGAGGCAATTGGGGTTAAGTGACTTGCCCAGGGTCACACAGTGAGGAAGTGTTAAGTGTCTGAGGTCAGATTTGAACTTAGTCCTCCTGACTTCAGCGCTGGTGCTTATCCACTGCACTATCTAGCTGCCCCCCATTAACTATTCTTTTAGTAGTGTGTTCTGAAATTAATATCAAGGATTAAAGTGATTTTACAAGGAATTCAAGTAGAAATTTATATTTTGATTAAGTCCTCTCAAGATTTGTCATTTTCTACTTTTGTCATCATTGCCAATCTGACAGGTATAAGGTAGAATTTCAAAGTTGCTTTAATTTTCATTTCTCTAAATATTAGGGATTTGGGAAAAAATTAATATCATTCTTGATAGTTTCCATTTTTTCTCTTGAAAATTGCCTGCTCATTATTCTTATAAAATTGAATTCACTCTATATATATCTTGGATGAGTCCTTTAACAGAGAAATAAAATGAAGTGTTTTTTCACTTGCCTCTTTCCTTCAGATTTTAAGAAGGAAAATATATAATGGCTCACATTATATTTGTATGTGAAAAGAATACAAAGGAGTGGGAGGAAGAGGAGAAAGACAAGAAAGAAAAAAGGAGGAGGAAAATAGCAGGAGGAGGAGGAAAGGAAAAGGAAGGAAAAGAAGAAGAGGAAGAAAAAGAAGATGATGATGACAATGACAATGACAATGATAATGATGATGATGAAATTGTATATAATCAAAATTGCCCACTTTATTTTCTGTGATCTTCTCTGGTTTATTTAGTCATGGACTCTTCACTGAATCTGAAAAGTTATTTCTTGTTCTTTTAAATTGCTTATGAGGTTATCTTTTACTTTTAAATAGTATATCCTCTTGGAGTTTATTTTGGTATACAGGACCTATTACTTCCACATAGAACAAACTTCCACATTTTATTTCCACATTGGAGCAAACCAAGCCCATTATAACCCATCTATGACTTAGTTAGATAAGTCCTAGTAAGCTGTCCAAACAAATATAGATTAAGTGTTTGGCTAATTTCCCCAAAGCTAGTAAGTGTTGGATATGGGATTTGGACATTGGTTTGCTGGATTCTAAAACTAAGTGCTCAGTTTAAGAGGGCATGCTACCACTGCTTTCCTAAAAATATAATTTAAAAAATCACTGTTTCCTTTAGCATTCTTCGAGAGTCAGTGTGGTATATAGTACAGTGGTTCTCAAAGTTTGGGGTCTTAAGATCCTTTTATTTTCTTAAAAATTATTGAAATTCCCCCCAAATAGCATTTATCTATCATAATTTACTCTAATTAGAAATTAGAAATATCCAATTATCATTACGAAAATAGTTTTGACCTTGTGGACCCCCAAATAGATCTTGGAATCCTTAGATCTCATTTTGAAGTTCACTGGTATGGTAGATAGAGAGGTTTCCTCAGAGTAAGATATATCTGGGTTTCAGCCTAACTTCTTACATATATTATGTATCTTTAAGCAAATCACTTATTTTCTCAATTTTCAAGACAGCTCCTTATGTTTGTAAGTTGCAGAAAAGGCATGTATTTATATTAATAGAGATATTTCCTCATCAAAAGTTCCCTATATCAATTAAGTCATAGACTTAAATTTTATTCCTGAGTTTTCCTCACTAGCCACAGAATATTCTACAATTTAGCACTTGACATAATTCTTACAGGATCGTAGTATGGTATTATATCTGTGCTCCATTACTTGCTTTTACTTCCATTTTCTGAATGTATATTTTTCATTATCTAAGTTGGTCCATGCACATGTTGGCCTCTTTAGGTATCTCTATTTTTTTTTTTTATTTTCCCATAATGTTATTCTTTAGAGTATTTATTCTTTTGGAACTGACTTTTATTGTAGAATTTTAGTCAATGAGATCCTGCCTCTCCTTTTTCAAAATTCAGTGAAATCTTTTCTAACAAAATCTAAGATATGGACAAAATCACTATTGACTGTATGCTTTTCTATCAAAAATTTCCAAGAAAGGAGGATCTCCACCCTCTTCAAGATTTATATAATTTTCACTCAGCAACCAATTCTTTTGTTTAAGTAAGAATGAGTTCCAGTAAAGAAGTTCCCCTTGTTGGCTCCTAGAGGGAGCTACAGAGCCTAATCTGAGAACATGAACCAGAATTTAAATGCCTGAGGAACTGAAAAAAAGAAGGGAATCCAAATATTGAATGGCTTTACAAGGAAATAAGTCAAACTGATCATGGTGTTGATAATAACAATTTCTGAACCCTTTTCTACTCTCCCTCAGAATCACTGAGTACTTGAATTGGAATGGACCTGAGAGGTCATCCAATGTAAGCTATAATGTATCAACATTTCCATTCATTGCTTAAATAGCCTTTTATTGGAAATATCCAGTGAAGAACCTTGTTTCTTCCACCTCTCCAAGGTGAGAGAGAAGTCCCATTTTACTTTTAAATGGAACTAAATATTAGGAAATATTTCTTCATTATTGAACCTAAATCTGCTTCCCTACAATCGCTCCCTGCTGAGACTCGTCCTTCCAATTGAAGGCAAGGAAAAAAAAAGCCTAACTTTCCTTCCCCATGAAATCCATTCATTACTTGAAGACACTAGTCTGCCCGAGACTTCTTTTCCAAGCAACTAATCTCCAGGCCCTTCACTTGATCAAGTCTATTCACCACTCAGTTCACTTTTCTCTAGAAGTTCTGTAACTTGTCACTGCCAATTAAATTTGGCAGGCACACAGGATTGAAGACAGTACTCACAGATGTCCACAGACCACAATGAGAACAGCTAATGTAATAGATAGAGTACCATCCCCAGATTAAGAAATATCTGGGTTCCAGCCCTGCCTCTGACATAAACTGGCTATTTGTGAAAATCCCAGGATACAGAAAATAGTGTTGTAGGTTTTTTTGGTTTTGTTTTGTTTTTTAAACTGTCATCAGAGAGGAGGTCCTGGTTTTCTAGAATACATTGCTCCTATCTCTTCAATTTTATGTCATTTTAGGAGGAAATTACACACTTTAGTTTGTAATATTAGGGACTTCAAATCTTCAATGAGTTATATACATTACCTACATTATAGAAGTAGCAGAAATCTATTATACTTTTTTCTTCTCTGCTTACGTAAATATTTTTGAAGTCCCAAAAGCCTTTGAAAAAATGGAATGAAGTTTTAAATGATAAGTTTTCAAGCCCTGATGTAATGGGCTGAAGCTTGAGTTGATGCACTGAGGTCTGAAGCACTTGAGGCTAAATAGCAATTGGACGATACTCTATTAATATATGCTTGGAGAAAGAATGGCCCCGCCCACTCTCTACACAAGTTTTGATATGCTGTATAGGAAATGATGTAGAGACGATTTTGGTGGGTGGAGAGAGAGAAGCAGAGAGACTGCTGGTCGGGTTCATGTCACGACTGCTCTCATTTCTTATCGCCATCCCCCTTCACCTCCGCAAAGAATAAAGATTGAGGATTTTCCCTTTACCTGAATTCCTGACTCTGGCTGATTTTAAAATATGCGGTCATCATACCCTATGGTGAATTGTTAAAGTCAAGAGTTTCTTTTGGTAGTGGCCATGGAAATCATGTCATATGTCTGTCCCTACATTTGTTCTTCAAACAAAAAAAAATGACTTTTAAATAGAAAAGGACTCATTAATGCCCATGAAGTGTCAGCCCAGCTTCAATTTGTTTCTTTGTTTATTTTTAATATTTGTTTTCAATGATTTAGATGATGGAAGTGAAAATGTGATTCAAATTTAACTGCGATCAAGCTCATTAGACAGTCTTAGAGCTCAGAGTAAATGCTGGGCAGTTAGTAGGTATTGTTAGGCTCAAATGAGATAATGGATATAAAGTATTTTACAAACCTTAAAGTGCTCAAATAAATGCTACTATTTCTCCTCCTTCTCTTCCTCCTCCTCTTTTTTCTCCTCCTTCTCCTCTTCTCCTCCTCCTCTTCTTCTGTTCTCCTCTTCCTCCTCATTCTTCTATTACTATGACTACTACTGCTGCTACTACTACTACTACTAGCCTCCAGTCACTAGGATTGGCTGGTGATGACTTCATTCCCTGAGCTTTCTATTCTCTATTGAACTCAAACAGTTTATGCTAAGGTTGGGAAGAAAGGGGGAGAGAAAGCAGCACCCCTACTTTTAAGTTTAATATGCATTATTAACTCTTTTGTTAAGTCTAAAAATTAAAAAAAAAAAACTAGTGCCGATTTATAATGATTTCTGATTTCTGAAGTGTAAATGATCACACTAAAATTTTAACAATCACCTCTCAAAAGTTGATGAGTGTTCACTCTGATATAACCCTGAGTAGAATTGACAAAACTGAACAAGCCTTAACAGGGACATGGACAAGATAACACCTCAAGAATAAAACAATAAACAATTGCAAATTAATAAAAAAAAAAAGATAGTCAAATGTCTACTCTACAAAAATATAAAAGTCATTGTCATTGAGATGACAAAATAGTGTTTTTATTTAAGGTCTTTTGAGAGTTGCTGAAACTTCAAGGAGATTCATGCAAGATTCAAATGAGCCAATCATTGCTGAACACAATAGGCCTTTTAATTTGGCATAGTTATAGTAAAGGTTCTACAGTGAAGGCATCCTGCTAATCTTCCATATTGGAGATAAGATCAAAATATCCTAAATGACATAGGAAAGGACATGGAAGTGACACCACTAGGGATATGTCCAGAAAATCTCTTGTATGGATAATGTCAGGCCTTGCAAGGAGGAGGGCCTCCACAATGGTCTTTTGAGAATATTCCCCTAAACATCTGACAAATCTTTATACTAAGTTCTCACTAGTTTTATCTGTGGGATTTGGAAATTCATGTCCATTTGATATTATCATGAAATCGTAGAAAAATGAAAAGAATTCATTGTTGGATAGAGAAATAAACCGAGAATCAGAGAGACCTGAGTTAAAAATCTGACCTCACATACTTACTAGATAGGTAACCCTGGACAGGTCGTTTCTCCAATTATAAAATAGGGATAAAAATAACACCTACGTATTTCACTGTCATGAAAATTAAATGATATCATAACTGCAAAGCACTTAACAGTGCCAGATACACAATAAGCATTATATAAATATTAGCTGCTATTATTATTATTATTGATTACTATTATTATTGAAACACAGCACAGTGTCATTGCAAATTCTAATTATTAGTGCTACATCCACCACCAGCATCACCTCTATTTCGACTACTGCAACTACTACTTTAGAGCTAGATTTGACTAAGCAAGTCTTAGCTTCCCCTATTTAATGAATTAAACAATAAGGGGAAAGGAGAGGAACCAATTTTTTTAGACAACTGGAACAATGAAGCTCATGTAGGAATGGAAAAACTGGGATAAGAAAACTCATAGTTAAGAAACTTAGGTATCATCATCAATGCATGAAATATGGCCACAAAGAAGTGGAGTTGGGATGGAGATTGGAAGCAGGAGGGAGGGGTATGTGTCCTAAGAAAAAGAAAGATTTCCTTTACTGAGGTTCATTTTAATGGAGTAGGAGCAAACCAAGAATATTTCTCTCTGGATTTTAAAGTACATAGTTCCTGAGATCTGGGAACACAATTATGAAAAAAAAATGATTTCGTGAAGGTTGGATTTTCATTTGGGGATTATCTACTAAATTTCAGATTGGCAGGAAAATGATCAGGAAAAACTGAGAAATGACCTTAATATTAATGTTTGAATTGATCAAATGCTCATGTGAGTGCTACATACAGTTGTGATTTATGGGAATATCATAGAATAATTCGAGAAGAATAGGAATTTATTAATGCATTGGAAAATAGATTTAGAATGGCTGGTGCTAAAAAGGACTATAGGGTGAGTCTGAGTTCTTCATTTTCAGAGGATGAAGTTGAGTCATGAAGAAAAAAAAAAAAAAAAAAAACACTACCAAAAGGTTACCTGTGTGAAAAGACTAAAGTACTTGCTTTTATTTATTCTAGAAAGAGAAGAAAGTTGTGGGTGGAGGTGGGAAGAGATACTACTTTAATAGATATGTTCAAGTATATGGAATAATTATAATGAACTAACCAGATATTTTCAATTAAGTACAGAAGAAATTTAAATTTGAATAAGTTAAGCTTAGATTGGATATACAAAAACTTCAAGTTATCAGGGCCTTGACTTGAAAAACTTCTGAGGAAAAAAATTGATTATATATAATTTTTGTTTAGTGCAATTAGTCCTGTAATCTCAGGACCTAAACTTTGAGACAGGAAGACCAAGTAATATACTAAATATATATATATGTATGTATATTTCATATGTGTGTGTGTATGTGTGTATGAATTTAATTTGCCTATATGCAAAAGAATGCTCTCAAACTCTTCCATCTCCAACTTTATGGTTTAAGTATTAATAATAAGATATCTAGAAAATTGGGGCACTGGACCAGGAACCAGGAGACATGGGCTCTATTCCAGGGCTAATCATTAACATGTTATGTTATTTTGAGCATGTTCCTTTCCTTCTCTGGATCTGTCTGCAACCATAAAGTGAGGGTTTTGGAATAAGTAATCTAAAAATTTACTATTAGTCCAAACATTCTTTGGTTCTAATACAAACTTTAATCTTGGATTTTACCTTGTTAAAAAAAAAAAATCAAGATTTTGCCAGTAGATTATTAGAGAAGATGAGAAAAATATTATGGTTCATTTGGTTCTCCCTCATTTGAATTACAAGTTCCTTTTCAGATCTGAAATTTTTTGATTCTAAAAACCAAAGTTCAATATGAACATCTTTGACCTGCTACAAAGCAGGAGATAGAACTAACCTGAAGAAGTACAATGTTATCCATGTGCATGGCATGAAGGATTTCTTACCAAAACTCAAGATTCCTAATGAGAAGGATACCACATCAGCCCAGGCTATTGACAGACATTGTCATGTCAGACTTGTGGTTAATAGGGGAGTTCCTAAGTCTGAGAGTGCCTGACATACATGTGAATTGTCATTATCAGAGGTCAAAATAGGTCATGTTGGAATCCAGGCAAACAAGAGGATTAGAGAACACACAATTACTAGAATTCAATACCAAGGCAGAAAAAAAGTCCAAATAGTCAGAGATACAGGCTTGGGAGTAGGCAGGTAGCTGAGTTCAAAGGAAAAAAAATATGAAACCTAGAAAAATAAATAAACCAGATCAAAGTACCAGCCATCAGAACATGAGTAGGGCCTTGGAGTTCCAGAGATAAAAGGAATCTTAGAGATCATCTAGCCCACGGCTTCTTAAATTTTTTTCCACTCAAGACTCCCTTTCACACCAGAAATTTTTAAAAGACCCAGAATATAAAGGTATATAATATAGGTACACAAATCAAACTTTTACAGATAATAAATCATAATTTCATGACCTCCACATTCAGTTACAAGACCCCATATAGAGTCCCGATTTACAGTTTAAGAAGCTGGGATCTAATCCAGTGGCATCAAATTCAAGTAGAAATAAGGTTGTTAAATCACACATAAGGATCCCTGTAGGTAAGCTATATTATATTCTGTTTTTTTAATTGTCCCAATTACATTTAATCTGGTTCTGAAGACACGGGAGTGGTGTAGCAGATAAGGAACCCAAGCCCAGTTAGTAGGAATGAATCACCAAAGTCCCCATATGTGTAAGTGTCAGAACTAGAATTCAAATTCAAATCTTCTAACTAGAAATTCAGGGTTTTTTCCATTATAAGTATTAGCATCTGCCTCAGCCAAGGAGCTCATATATTTTCTCTACCAAAGCAGAGGTTAATTCTGGGCTGTGGGGAGGTCTGACCTTTCTAGTGTAAATTGAGAAGAGTCTACACCTGACAAGAAATTGGATAAGAGAAAAGGGGCTGCAGGTAGATGCCAGTACATTCAGATCACCAGTCAGGGAGTTTTCCAGCTTCATAATGACTTCTTTGACATAGTTGTCCATATTTATTTACATGGGAGTTAGACTTGGAAAGAGTTTAGGTGCCCAGCAGTCACCCTCATTTCACAGGAGAAAATTGAGTCCTAGAGACTTGAAATGACTTGTTCAATGTACAAATAGCTAGTAAGTAGCAGATGTGAGATTTGAACCGATATCTTCTGGCTTGAAATCTAATGATGTATTTGCATAAATATGAGCTCCAATAAACTGACCTACTATTCGTATTGCCAAAAGAATTGTTAAATGAACCTTGAGTCAGCTCAGTGGGACTGATGAACTTTGGAGACTGTTTTAAGAAAATCCCATTTACATCATCTAAGCAATGCCTTCCTTGTTGCAGAAGATGAAAGTTAGCCTGTCCTTATTATACTTCCCACTACTCAGGCAGCAGACAGATCAGGCACTCGCTCTTATCACAAAGAGAAAGAGCTAAATCAGCAAACTCACTCCCCCTTTTGCCCAGTGATTCTTTGACTGCATAATTGAAACTGAGGGAACAAAAATTCACCACCAAAGCAAGTGGCACAGATGTTTGCATCACAGGTACCTCCAATAACTCAAAAGGGTCCTAACTGTGTATCGCCTGTGAATATATTTCATGCCTCACTCACTGAGAATTAGCATGGAGAGTCATCACTGTGAACGCAGGGCGCTGGATGAATTTCAATCTACCACAGAAACCAGCCACTTATGCTGTTTGATGTCAGCAGCAGTCACATCACTGAAGACATCTTCTGCAAGACTAGCAAAAGGCTCAGTGTCATTTTTGACATCGCTGCTTGTCCCTTTCCACTACTCCACTGACAGTATTCCCAGCTCCCCACATGACACCCCCTGCACCATTTCTACCCCACCCCAGCCCCAACCCTGCCCTGTTGCTCAGTGTCTAACAGGCCCAGGTGCCTCAGCCTTGATCTCTTGGGCTTCCCTTGGGAAGGATGTCAGATTGGGTCTGTTTCTTTTAAACAGGCTCCCCTAGACCAACTGAGGATCCTGCCAGCCATTTCATAGGGAGAGAGAAGCACAGTTTCATGGCAACTCAAAGAGCACAGAAAAAGTGTTAACTGATTGACTGTTTCCTGGCTTGACTCCCAAGGACACATATGGAGTTCAACTTGAGGTGCAAACAACAAATTTGGTCAATTGGAGTGGGAGCATAGCTTTGTCTTTGACACATTTAGGGTCTCTTGCATGCTCTGGGTCCAAGTGTTTCTGGAAAATATGACAATTCAAAAGTTCAAATTTAGGGGTCTTCTTAAGAGAAGCTAGTTAAGAAATAGTGTTGGAGGTTCATAGGCTTAGAGTTGGAAGGGACTTCAGAGATCCCCTTGTATAAACTCATTTTATAGATAAGGGAACCAAGAGAAAGGTAGGTTAAGGAGCTTTTCCAAGATCATATGATACTAAGTGGAAAATTTTAAACTTGGAAAATTAAAAGCATGAGGATAAGGATTACTTCATAGAAAATCAAGCCAGGTATGAAAATTCATGCCAATGTCTTAACCTATTATTCCTGGAATTCCTGGAAATTTACACCATACTTAAAGAATAACATATCATTATATTGTTTATAAAACACTTTAGTCCCTGAAACCCCATGAGACAGTGTAAGCATTAATATCTACATTTTTATTGGAGGAAAGGCAATCTTCTATCACTGTTCATTCACTGAAGTCATGTCTAACTCTTTATGAAGCCTACTTGGGATTTTCTTGGCAGAGGTATAGGAGTGGTTGGCTACTTCCTTTTCCAACCCATTTTACAGATAAGGAACTGAGGCAAATAGAGTTAAGTGGCTTGCCTAAGGTGACATGATTAGTAAATCTCTGAGGCTAGATTTGAGCTCATCACTTCAGCCCTAGCATTCTGTTACTTCTCCACTTAGCTGTCCTAAGGGTGTTCTAAACCTATGCTTTCATGAATATAGAATATTGCCAATGGAGAAACCATCATCTATCAGATACAAATTGGCAACTTTTCTCATTTATAGTATTAGAGAACCTGCTAAAGGAGGTAATTATTAGCTAACATGTCCATATTCATCTAACTACACTGCCTCAGAGGACTTGAATCTCGATCTTGAATCTTGTGTTTCCTAATTCCAAGGACAGTCATATCCATTATGCCATCTCAGCTCCTATGACCATTTTGCAAGTAGAAATACAGAGGCTTAGAGAATATTTCCTCACTCACTATCATGTTGCCAGGAAAAGTCAACATCCAACCTAAAACACAAGTCTCTGCTGATCACAAGTCTGGGTATCTGGTTTATATCATTTCCAGATAATGGAATATCATTATGAAAAGAAAAGAACAAATACAGGGAATGGAATTTTAAGCTTGGAATGGGTATTAGAGATTGTATAGAATGACCTCTTCATTTTAAAGAAGAGAAATTGTGGTTCAGAGAGGGAACATGACATACCTAAGATCACATAAGTTGTACATGGCTGAGCTTAAAATTAGAATCCAGGATTACTGATTACAAATTCAATACTCATCTATCTCTATCAATAAGTGCAATTTATTCCACATTGTGACTTGAGTGACTAAACTACCCTTGCTGTTGTTTTCCCCCCTTAGAGTAGATCTAATTAGTTTCACTTAGGGAAACAAAAATCACCTGTATGGAATGAAGGATCTGGAATAGAAATCCAAATGTTTCTAGAAAAGGAAATAGACCAGAAGATATCTGGAGTTCTTCACTAAGGAGATATGTATGGGGTAAGGATATAGAGTGAAATAAATTAGTTTTCTGCTTTGGGATGAGCTTCTATTTGTTTCTCATTTCATTAGGACTTGGCAGAAATGTGTTAACTACCAATTAAATGCAACCAAACAGATTGTGCCATCCAATCTGAAAGAAAGACACAAAGTTCTTTTCTCCTATATTAAGCTTCTCTCAGGAATCTCAAGCAATTTAGCCCTCAATAAAAGCTGTTTGTACAGTAATAAGTGAGAAGATCTACCAAAAGTGAGATGATAAATGGTGGTTCTTACTTCAGGCAAATATGGAGGACAAAGAGAACTTTGTGCTTACTATCAGAGAGTGCATTGTTGTGTTTGCATTTCTACAAGTGCCAGATAGCATCAATATATCAATATAATTTAGGGGAAATGAAAGGACTCTACTCCACAGATTATCAAGGAAAACAATGTTTTCATCAAAAAGATGGAAGAAATGCTTCAAGCATTTAGTACAATCTATCACAACGTCTCAGATATAGTAAGTGCTTAATAATTATTTATTGAGTTAAAGAATGAAAAGGATATGAAGAGACATAGGTACAATTTAAATATATGAGGAAATTGGAAGGTAAAAGAATGCTTCACAAATAAACAAAAAAGAAAGAAGAAAGAATTTTAGACTTTTGGAACTCAATAATCATGCAAATTATGCAAAGTGCACTAAGGTTAGATACATGATTTGATACATAAATCATTTGATATTCTCAACCTGTGAGATAGGTGCCATTGTCATCCCTATTTTTCATATGAGAGAACCGACTGATAAAGATGAAATGATTTGCAAAGAGCCGAACAGCTAGTGAATATTTAAGGAGGGATTCAAACCTGAGCCTTCTTACATTGTAACACCATCTTTCTAAATATCATGCCACAGTCCCTCTCTTAGCATACCTCTAGACAGGAGCAGAGCAAAGGGAAAATGAAGAACAAGAGGAACCATTATTCTGACCCATCCAACAAAGGAAGAATTTCTGAAGTTGAATAAAGGTAACCATACATGTAAATGAGCACCTCTGCTTTGGAATTCATGATAAAAGAAAACCTCGAACAGTCTATCATGCTACCTAGAGTGGATTTCAAATAGTTCAGAGGATGGATAGAGAGGACCCAAAGGCCTAATAATCTGTGGGAAAAGTTTGACCAAGAAGTAGGCAGAACCAGGAATACACTGTGCACAGTAACAGCAAGATTGTGTGATGATCAACTATGAAAGACTCGGGTCTTCTCAGTGGTACCGGTATCCAAGTCAATCCCAATAAACTTTGGAGAGAAAATGCCATCTGCATCCAGAAAGAGATCTATGGAGATTGAATGTAAATCAACACATTTTTCTTTTTTTTTCTCTTCTGTGGTTTTCCCTTTTGTTCTGATTTTTCTCCCCCAACAAGATTCATAATATATATTTTAAAAGTTAATATATATGTATAACCAGAAAAAAAAACTCATAAAGAAGAAAAAGAAGTAGGTAGTTAGGTAAGCAGATTGTCTAAGTTGTAATACAAAAACAAGGAAACAAAATGGTTTCTACTTTTGATGATTTTGTATACTAATGGGGGAAAATAAAACATAAAAGACTACTCAAAGTGGGAGAGGGGACATGGTTAGGTAGCTTGTGTTGAGGTGGAACAGATGGGATGCACTAATATGTGACTGAACCCTCAGGGTATAGTTTTCCCCAAGGAAACCCAGAAGATATAGGAAAATCACAAGGCTAAAATACTGATTTACAAACAGAAGTAGTTTAATGATGAAGAAAAGGTGTCAATGACTGTAGAGACCTATGTGGTTGTACTGGAAAATTATAGACCAATTCACATTCACAATAATGAAAATTTAAATTTACAAGCTACATATACATATTGTGTGTGTGTGTGTATGTATATATATATGTGTATATATATATATAGGATATAGGAATATAATATGTAAGTTATAATATTGTAAATATTTAGTGTAGTATATTTATTAATATATTAATAATTATGATATAATAATATCAAATCATATACATATATTGCATCTATATATCATAGAGGGACAATGAGGTGGTATTGTCGATAAAGTACCATATCTAAAGTCAGGAAGGCTCATCTGGCCTCAAACACTTATTAGTTGTGTGATCCCAGACAAGTCACTTAACCTTTGTTTACTCAATTTCCTCATCTGTAAAATAAGCTAGAGGAGGAAATGGCGAACTATTCTAGTATTTTTGTAGAATAGGGTCATGATGAATTGGACACAACTGAAATAACTCAACAACAAACATACATACGTATGTATATGTGTGTATATGTGTGTATTTGTATACACATACACACATATATATGAAATTGGATTTTAATCTTTTAAGAATCCCTTGAATAATTGCTAACAGTATGATAACTCCCCCTCCCCTTTTTACAGATTAGTAAATTGAGGCTCAAGGACATTATTCAATTTTTTCATGAACACAACTAGTGTCAAATACAGAATTGCATTCCATCTCCAGAATTTCTGACTCTAATAGCAGTAGAGTGGAGACTACCAGAGAACCTCCAATAAACAGAAGATGGAAGCCTATTGCAGACAAATGAAGATGGACACAAAAGAGTAACAAAGCCCCATGAAAATATTAGTGATAAGACCAAAATGAGTCAAGGCAAGTGATGAAAGAGCCAAGGAAAACAAAAGATAATACTTTTGATATAAGCAATGTAAAAGAAAGATCAAAGAATGGCTAAGAGAAACACTATTTTGAATAGATGTGATAACAATAACTAATGTGGGTGACAAGGCAAAAGTACTCAACTTTTCCTTCACTTCTAAAAAAAATTATTTTATTCATATCAAATTCAACCAGTCCAAAGCAATTTATTATTTTGTCCCCCGCACCCCCATCCTCATCTTCTCAACTTTCCCTATTTTTGGTCAAGGGCACCAAAATCATCCCAATCAATAAAATGTTTGTCATCTTAGAGTTATCTTTAGCTTCTGTCACCCCAATATGGAATTAGTTACTAAGTCTAAGCAATTCAACTACCATATCTGTTTCCCTTTCATCATCTTCTCTCCACTCACATGGCTACTACTCTCATCAAGGCATCATGTGCTCTTGCTTGAACTATTGTTTGTTTAATTAATTTCTTTGCCTCAAATTTCTTGCAATGAAATCTATTCTATACACAGTGGCCAATGTAATATTCCTGAAGCACAGGTTGTATCAGTAAACTAACCAGCAGACTTCCTGTTACCTGTAATATCAAATGCAAATTCCTCTATTTGTTGTTCACAGCACTGCATACTCTGACTCTAGTCTCTTTCTAGATGTTACATTCTTCTTTACGCTCTCAATAATAGATTAAAATAAGCCTTCTGTTCTTATATATGCCATTACTGTTTCCATGCCTTTGCTCAAGCTATCTTCCATATTTGAGATGCAGTTTTTAAAATTTCTCACCTCTCTTGAATCTCTAATTTCCTTCAAAGTTTAGTTCAAACAACAATTTCTTTTTATGAGAATTTTTCAACCTCAAAAATTATTAGTTCCTTCATTGACCTCTGTTCCATCCCCCAATCAAATTGCTTTGTATTTCCTTTGTGTATTTTTTAATACTTTCAATGAGAATGAGTCACCATTATTGCAAAGGTTAAAAAAAAAATGAAACAGTTGGTACCATTAGGCATCTTACATTCTATTGATAGAAATGATATATACACCTACCTATACCATGTACTTGGTACAAAATACAAGATTTCAGGGCAGAGGAAGGTAGTCATAGCTGAAGACATTGGAAATATATCATATAGAATATATGTTAACACAGGGACTCTAAGAAGCTGGGATGATGAAGGAATTCATTTCAGGCTATACAAGGGTATGGAAATAGGAGATGGAATATTATGTATGAGTGACAGTGAATACCCCATTTGAATGGACCATAAATTTCAAAGTATTCAAAAGGACAATTGATGATATGATACTGAGATTCAGGGAAAAAACATCTAGAGCTACAGTTCTATAAAGGGGAGCAATCCATATAAAAATAGTAACTGAAACCCAAAGATCAAATGAGATCATTAAAGGAAATAATTATTGTTGCTTGTCTTTCATTTTTTTCTAATCAATAATCATTTATTTTTATTTATTGATTTTGGGATATACATATATTTTGGGATATGCATGGATATATCATTTTTTTACATGTTTCCATGTAAGTCAGATTGGGAGAGAAAAATTAGAACAAAAGGGAAAAGCTACAAGACAAATTTCTTTTAAAAGATAAAAATGGTATACTTCAATCCATATTTAATCTCCATAGTTCTCTCTGTGGATGCAGATGGCATTTTCCATCCAAAGTTCATTGGATTTGCCTTGTATCATGAATTGCTGAAAAGACTCAATTTACCATAGTTGATCATTATATGATCTTGCTGTTGTCATATTTTCCTGGTTCTGCTTGCTTCACTCAGCTTCAGTTCATGTAAATCTTTCCAAGCTTTTTAAAAATAAGTCTATTCATCAATTCTTTTATTATTATTATTATAGCTTTTTATTTACAAGTTGTATGCATGGGTAATTTTACAGCATTGACAATTGCCAAACTTTTTGTTCCAATTTTTCCTCTCCTTCCCCCCACTCCCTCCCCTAGATGGCAGGTTGACCAATACATGTTAAATATGTTAAAGTATGAATTAAATACAAGTATACATATTCATCAATTCTTAAAGAAAAATAAAATTCCATTACTTTCATATGCCATAACTTATTCAGCCATTCTTCAATAGATGAGCATCCCCCCTTATTTTCTAGTTCTTTGCCACCACAAAAGAAATGCTGCTACATGTAGACCCTTTTCCCTTTTTGTGATTTCTTTGAGATATAGACCAAATGATTTGCCCTTCATTTTCTTTTTTTTTTTTTCATCTTTAGTAAATTTATGTTTAATACACAGTACTTTATGAAACATGTTAGGAGAGGAAAATCAGAGCAAAAGGGAAAACCCATGGGAGACATTAAAAAAGAGAAAAAGGTGAATATAGCATGTGTTGATTTACATTCAGTCTCCTTATTCTTTTTCTGGATGCAAATAACATTTTCTGTCCAAAGTCCATTGGGCTTTCTTTGAATCACACTGAAAAGAACCAGATCTTTCAAAGTTGATCATTGCACATTCTTGCTGTCATTGTGTACAATGTATTTCTGGTTCTACTTATTTTGCTCAGTATCAGTTCAGATAAATCTTTCCAGGCCTTTCTAAAATCAGCTTGTTCATCATTTTTATAGAATAATAATATCCCATTATCTTCATATACCATAACTTATTCAGTCATTCCTCAACTGACAGGCATCCACTCATTTTCCAAATTGTTGCTACCCCTAAAAAGAGCTGTACAAACATTTTTGTACATGTAGGTCCTTTTCTCTCCTTTAAGATTTCCTTGGGATATAGATCTAGTATTGGCACTACTGGGTCAAAGGATATGCAGAGTTTGTAGCCCTTTGGGCATAATTCCAAATTGCTCTCCAGAATGTTTGGATCATTTCACAATTCCACCAACAATGCATTAGTGAACTAGTTTTCCCACATCCCATCCAACATTTATAATTATTTTTTTCCTGTCATATTAGCCAATTTGAGAAATATGAGGTATTATCTCAGAGTTGTTTTAGTTTGCAATTATTTAATCAATAGTGATTTAGAACGTTTTTCATATAATTATAAATGGCTTTAATTTCATCATCTGAAAATTGTCTGTCAAATTTATAAGAATACAAATCATTTCCCAAATGATAAATGGTCAAAGATTTGAACATATATATGAAATATATTTTAGAAATGAGTCCTTTATCAGAAACACTGGTTGTAAAGATTGTTTTCCTCCAGATTTGTACTTCCCTTTTAATCTTGTTTCCTGTTGGTTTTGTTTGTGTAAAATTTTTTAATTTAATGTAATCAAATTTGTCCATTTTTACCTTTCATAAATGCATAAAATTTTTCTTTGGTCATAAATTCTTCCCTTCCCCAAAGATTTGATAGGTAAATTATCTCTTGTTTTCCTAACTTGTTTATGGTATCATCCTTTATGCCCAAATCATGTACCCATTTTGACTTTATTTTGGTATGGGTTGTGAGATGTAGGTCTATGCCAATTTTCTGACATTATTTTCCAGTTTTTCCAGCAATTTTTGTCAAATCCTGAGTTATTATTCCAGAAGCTGGAGTTTGGGACTTTATAAAATACTACGTTACCGTAAGTCTTGGTTATTGTATCATGTATATCTAATGTATTCCACTGATCCACCCATCTGTTTCTTAGCCAGTACCAAATGGTTTTGGTGAATTTGTCCGTAATTTTCAAAAAACTCCAATGACAGTTGATTTGCCTGTGAACTGGATTTGTGAGTCAGAGTCATTCAACATTGATAGCCTGATTCTTCCTAAGTCATCAAAGTCCAGAAGCAAAACAAAAGTCAAGATGACTGGATGTGGCCCAAGATTCAATGGATAATCTTAGCATCATCAATGCCTGACTAAGCCATGCACTCAATATTACCTGGCTAGGCTGCCTTCATGACCACCAGAACAAATTGTTCTAATCCAACCATTCTTTGGGGAAAATTTGCAGATGCCAAGTATATACATCCTAAAATAAATAATAAGAGAAGAGGATTTGGGACAGAGCCTAATGGTAATTTTATAGTTATAGGGTAAGTCTTGGAAGAAAAAGATACTCAGAAGGAGTAATCCGCTAGATTGAAAGAGAACCAAGAAAAAAGTCTCACAAAAACTCAGAGAAAAGATAATATTTAGGAAAGGAGGATAATTAACCACATCCAATTCTACAAAGATATGTGACATGTGATAAAACGCTCCTTATATTTGATAAATAAGAGATCAATGGTACTAGAGAGAATAATTTCAAATGAATAATAAAGTTGGAAGTAAGATCCCAAGAAGTTGAGAGTGAGAGGAGAGGAAGTGGAATGAAAATAATAACAGTAAATAGCTTTATTCAGCAGCTTGAATTCTCTGCTTTAGAGAACTTTAAAGTATTTTATAGAAGGAATGATTTGTAAGCACTTAAAAAAATGGTGTGGGTGGCCACTAAAAGCCAGAATGATTTTATCAAAAGCAAGTTATGCAAGAGTAAGTTTGCTTTCCTTTTTGACAGAGGGCCTAGATGAAAGGGATGCTATGGACATAGTATAATTAGATTTCAACAAAAGGCTTAACCAATCACTGAGGCAAGAGGGAAAAAATGTAAATTAAATGGTAATAAAGTTAAGAAGATTAAAACTAGCTGAATTATTGGATTCTTAAAAGTAGTCATTGATTGACCAATGTCAAACTTGGAGGGAGCATTGTAGTGGAGTCATTCAGAAAGCAGTTCCTGGTCTTGTACTACTCAGGATTTTTTATCTTATCTTTGAATTGCATGAAACTACAGGAGGTAAACTTGTCAAATCTTCAGATAACATGAGAATAGAAAGGGACAGCCAACACATTGGATCATAGTCAGAATACCTAAAGATCTCAAGAGTCTTGAACAATGAGCTAAATGTAGTAAGATGAAACTTAATAGGGATAAATGCAAAGTTTCACCCAGATTTAAAATAAAATGAAGTATCCAACTATAAGGCTGGGGAGACAAAGTTAGACAACACATTGTCTGAAAAAATCTGGGCATTTTAACGTATAATGCACTCAATTTGAATAAATTTTCTCTATCATAATGAAGATATCCAATTCAATCTTAGATAAGAAAAGTATAGCATCTAAGATTAGGAAAGTGATAATCCTATGTTATTTTGTACTAATCAGGTGACTTCTGTAGTCATGAGTTTATTTAATTAAGTGTCTCACATTATAGAATGGTTATTGACATGTTGGAGAAAGGCCAAGGAAGAATAATCAGAATGGGAAATAGCCATGAGGTGTAATTTAAACTGAGGATGATTAACCTGGAAAGACATGGTGATGAAGGGGAAAGAAAATGGAACATGAAAACTGTCCTTAAGTATTTGAAGGGATATTCTGGTGAGTGAGGTTAAAGTGATTTTTATTTGATCCCAGAAGGAAAAACTAGGAGCATTGGTTAGAGATTGATGTGAGGAAGAACTTCCCAATAATTAAAAATGTTCACAAGTGGTCTTCTATAAGAGGTATTCAGTCTCTCCTGCTTCTTTCTTCCACAACCACTTCCAATCCTCAAGCAGAGACAGGAATACCACTAGATTTTGCTCTTGTTAGCAAATTCTTATTCATGTATAGATTTCATTTGAATGTTTGTTAGTTCCCTTCTAACTCTTGAGATTCTGTGATATATACCATGTTTCTAACCAGTCCTTAAAGAGTTTATAATTTACCTGATTTAAAACATATACATACATGCATACATACACATATATACATATCCATTCATTCATTTGACTCATGATTATTTACCTCTGTGTATGGATAGTAGGATAGTTTACAAATGTGCCAATACCCTACAAACAAATTGAGCAAAAATGGCATGAGCATTCCAGAGAAGTCAGGGAAGATTCTATTGCAAAGAAAATCCAAATTGGATTTTGGTGGAATGATCATATTCAGATAGATGAAGAGAATATTTGAGGGGTTAACCATGAATAAGACATGGAAGTAAAAAATGGAAAAGATAAAAAAAAAAAGGATAAAAACTGATTTGGGGGAAAGTTGATGATTTCCATTTTGGCCATACTAAATCTGGAATGAGCCATTCAAGTGAAGAGTGTCTTTTATCCTGGTGGAAATTCAGAGCCAGAGCTTAGAAGCAATATCAAGGCTGCAGATATGGATTTGGGAATCCTTTGGATGTTCATATCAATAAAAGCAACAACAATTGATTTTTCTTTTGTCATGTCTATTTTACAAACTGTTTCCTGAAGTCGTAAAAGTGATTGAGATATCTTAAAATGATTTAAGGAAAGGAGGGCAGCCTTTGCCCAAAAGGATTCAACCTTTGGCCATACCTACATTTAAGCAGAAGGAGGTGAAAAATGATCCATCAAATAAAGTACAATAATAGTTATGTAAATAATAAGAGGGCAATTAGGATAGTTTAGCACCTTTGAAATCAAGGAGTAAGAAGTTTTATTACATAATAGATGACCCACAGCATTAACCTCATGTTTTGGGAGAACAATAACCCAAAAGGTTATGCTATGTTTCTACTTGCTATTTCTGTGACTCTCTAAGTCTATACTTCAGCCCCTCTTAACCACTTCTTTATATGTATTGTTTTCCTCCATTAGAATGTAAACTCCTTGAACACAAGATAAACGTTATTTTTGCATTTGTATTCCCAGTATTTAGCACAATGCCAAGCAGAGAGTAGGAATTTAATACATGCTTTTTCACTCATTCATTCATTTATTCATTTACAATGTTAAGGAAAGCATGAGTGGTGAACAAAAAGATCTCCCTTTCAGTCTATGTGTCTGGGAAGGGGCAACATACAAAGACAATAGCTAAGGTGAGCAAGATTATCAAAAAAAGGCTTTGCTTTTTCTTTTCTGAGATCATACAGTAACAATAACTAGTTTTAATATTATTATAGTGCTTATTATATTACTAGGCACTCTTAAAAGCACTTTATAATCATCTCATTTTATATCACAACCATGGGAGGCAAATGCTGTTATTAATATCCTTTTTACAGATAAAGGAACAAGGGAGATAGACATCAAATGACTTGCCCAGTATCACATAGCCAGTAAATGTCGGAGGCTAAATTTGAATTCATTCAGGTTCCTGACTCCAGACCCTGGCAACTCTGTACTGTGCTAGCTCTCTGCCTCATATGAAAAATTTAGAATTAGGTGGACCCTCAATGACAATCTAATCTAAGTTCTTATTTTATAAATGAAGAAATTGAGGCTGTGAAAATTTGAGATTTACCTAAGGTAAAAACACTTGGACCTTTTTAAAATTTTATTTTAAATTTAAACACTCCAAAGAGCATTTCTATAACACAGAGAACACAAAAAGAGAAGCCTGTATGAAACCATGAATCTCAATTTCATACCACTTGCTCTTTGAAAATCTAAAAGCTATCATGGTTTGGGTTTTTTGTTTTGTTTTGTTTTATTTTTTGGTTTTTTTTAGGAAAATATGTCATTTTTTTGTGTAAGTATAACTCTAGTTCATTTTTTATCTATATACTTGCAGTAATCTGTCTTTGATGTAAGAGATTTGGATTTTAGCTATGACATTCCTGGGACTTTTCCTTTGGGGTAGCTTAGAGGAGGTGATTTGTACATTCTATGTTTACTTTGATCAAATATCTCTTGTTACTTCATAGAGACACATAGACAGTTGGGTGGTACAGGGAAAAGAATACTGGGCCTGAAGTTAGGGAGACTTGTCTTCCTAAATTCATCTGACTTCAGACACTTATTAGCTGTGTAATCCTAGGCAAGTCACTTAATCCTGTATGCCTCTGCTTCATCACTTGTAAAATGAGTTGGAGAAGGAAATGGCAAAACACTTTAGTACTTTTGCCTAGAAAATCCCAAATGGGCTCACCAAGAGTCAGACACAACTGAATGATATCGACAGCATGCAGTCATTGATTTCTGTTTGATCTATCTTAGTTTTCAGGCATTCTATTTCTTGGTCATGGTATTCTATTTTCTCTTGTAAACTATTTGTTCTTAATCTAAATTTTTCCTCAGGAAGATTGATGTCTTTTTTATATTACACTTCATTCATTTCTTTTAGGTATTCTTGTGGAAGATAGTTCTTATTTAAAAAAAAAAATCCCTTTATGTCTCTAAAATTGTGATGAAGATGCATGATTTTCCTTTTAGGGTATCTCTCTATATACAATAATTTTATACAAGTTATTGTTTTCTTTTATTAACTCATCTTCCCACCTATAGTTTTTAAATTGAGGTTTTGTGGTCAAGCAGGTCCCTTTGGCTGCACTTTTGTTCTTGTCTTTTGTCCCCTGGGTTCCCTTGCTAGTTTCTACCTCCCTGGCTAAACCTCTCTGGCCTTGATCTTTGATATTCAACACTAGATCATCAGATCCTTCTCTGGCATCTGAGTAAAGAGTGTGAAGGATTTCATAGATCCTGGGCTTAAGCTGACCCCATCTGAATGTTGTAGCACCAAGCTGATCCTTGTCTACTGCTGTTCCCAGAAGTTTCTAAGTTTTCCACCCTATTAGTTTCTGATCACCCTTGTGCTTTCTTATAGGAATCTTCTACTCATGCTTCCTTTGACTATGGAACTTTAAAGGGTAACCCAGTGGCTAGACCATTTATAGTCTTGCTAGGAAATTATTTTGTGCTGATACTGGCCTTGTAAATAGTCCCCTTGGGCTTCTGATTGACCTTTTATATATTTCTGGAGTAAAAGAATTTTCCTACTGCCATTTATTATTATAAATCTTTATCATTATTCAGTCTGGTGAGAACTCCAGGTTTTTGCTAGACTTTCAGGCAACCATCTTGGCAAGACATTATACTTGAGCATGGGGGGACATAGAGGGAAAGGAAATTTAGGGAAATTAGTTGAAGCTTATCTTTGATGATTCTAATGAAACTTTTCACTGATCCCCTACCTCCTTCAGTGACCCAGGCAACTTTCTTTTATTTTATATTGAAGAGAAGGTATCAATCTGAACTGATAGGGATTTTCTCAGCTGAGTTCTCTCTACCACTGAAATCACAGGTTGGGTCTCATCCCATATTTTGAATATAATTACAAATATACATATATTCCTACATATATACATATATTTATACACATAAACTTTAAAGTTATACACACATGTGTATAAATACATATATGTATATGTACACACATACCATTTAGATACATATGATATGTGTATGTATATGTGCTTTCCCTGGGAGAAAGAATATTAGTTCCTTAAAGGCAAAGACTGTTTCATTTATTGTTTTTTATTGCTAAAACCTAACAGAGGTCCTGACATATAATAGGACTTGTCAAAGGACTAAAAAATTAGAGGGGACTTTATGGGTGATTGAGACTAATCCTTCAATTTACAAACAAATAAACTGAGGCCCAAGTAGGTGAAGTGATTTGTCTAGAATGATAATTAAGTGTTTACAACAAAATTTAAATCCATATCTTTCTGACTACAATCTAGTATTCTCTCCCTATATTATTATTCTACTTAATGAATGTTGGTTCCTAAATTGATGAGTAGGTTCTCATCTCTACACAGATGGGAATAGAAACCCCATGAAACCCTCTCTGACTAGGATAAGCATTTCCTTATGTACCTTCAGGAAATCTTAAAAAATAAAGTGCCCTGATACCTTTGGATGCCATCAACATGCAAATGATGGCTGCCTCCTTGGGGGAAGCTGGCAGAAAATATTTCTTATGTAAATGCTCGTATCAAAAGAGAATGAAATATCAGGCTGCCAGCTAAAATTTCACAACAGCGCTCCAGCTTAAGCTTTCAGTGGGATGCTGTAGAGACTGAAATGATTTTCACATTCTGAAATATGCACTCCGGGGTCTCCTCCCTTTATGCAGGATTATTCTGCCCCACTCCACATCTGTGACTGCTGCCAATTCCCCTTTCTCTGGGACCATAAAGAATGTGTTTGAAGCTTAGAGTAAGTAAAAGGGAGGGGGATGGAAGGGAAGGGAAGGGAAGTTCTGTATTGGGAATGAGAATGATGGACCAAAGTTACCAGAACCTAGCAGAATTGACAATTAGAGGATGAGAAGGAAGGAGAATAATGTTTTTGCATTTTTTTTTCCCCCTGGGAAAAAGTCCAGTCAATCCATCAAGGTCTTAGAAGTGAGGTCACCCTCATGGGTTAAGAAGTAAACTGATGGAAAATTTGATCTTCAAATACAAGACTCGAGAGAAGCATAAAATAGGTAAACAATAAAGTGAGAAGAAGAAGAAGAACAACAACAACAACAACATGGCATTCAATAAGATCAAACTGTTTACATCCCTACTTATGGCTCTTAAGGACTATATCTCTATTAGAATACTTAGAGATTGTGGGTATCGGTTGACTTTGATATAAAGAAGTGAAAAAAAGAGTATCCTGGGAGAAGAGGAAAGGGGGAAGAAGAATATCACATAAAGAGGCATGAAAACTATTACAGTAGAGGGAGGAAGTGAGGGAATGAGCATCACTTGAACCTTACTCTCATTGGTTTTACCTCAAAAAAGGAATAACATATACGCAACAAGATAGAGAAATATATCTTATCCTATAGGGAAGGAGGAGGGGAAAGGGGAAAGAAAGAGGAAAAGGTTGATAGAAAAGAGGGCAGATTGAGGGAGGAGGTGGTCAGAAGCAAAACACTAATGAGGAGGAACAGAGCAAAAGCAAAAAAAAAAGCATAAAAAGAGGAGAAATAGGATGAAGGGGAATACATAGTTAATAATCATAACTGTAAATGTGAATAAAATGAACTCTCCCATAAAATAAAAGCAAAAAGCAGAATAGAAAACAAAAAAGAGAGAGACTACAACAACATGTTGTTTGTAAGAAACGCATTTAAAGCAAAGAGATACATACTGAGTAAAGGTAAAAGGCTGGAACAGAATATATCATGCTTTGCCTGAAGTTTAAAAAAAAAAAAAAAGCAGGCACAGTAATCCTGATCTCAGACAAAGCAAAAGAAAATAACTTTAAAAATCTAATTAAAAGAGATAAGGATTAAAAGAGATAAGGAAGGATACCACATCTTGCTAGATGTATCATAGACAATGATATAACATGAATACTAAACATATGTGCATCAAGTGGTAGATACAAATTCTTAAAAAAGAGAGGTTAAGTGAGTTACTAGAAGAAACAGAAAGCAAAACTATACCAGCGATCTCAACCTCTGCCTCTCAGAACTGGATATATCTAACTACAAAATAAAGAAAGAAGTTGAAGAAATGAACAGAATTCTAGAAAAGTTAGATATGATAGACATCAGGAGAAAATTGAATGGGGTTAGAAAGAAATACATTGTTTTCTCAGTGGTACATGACATCTGCACAAAAATTGATCATGAATTAAAACACAAAAACCTCACAATGAAATGCATCAAGTCAAAAATATTATATTCATCTTTTCCATATCAAGGTGCAATATAAATTACATGCAATAAAGTACTATGGAAAGATAGATTAAAAATTAATTTAAAATGATATAATCTAGTCCTAAAGATGAGTGGGTCAAATAATAAATCAAAGAAACAATCAATAATTTCATCAAATGGAATGACAATAATAAGACAACATAACAAATTTATGGAATTCAGCCACAGCAGTATTTAGGGGAAATTTTTTATTTCTAAATACTTATACATCAATAAAATAAAGAGAGAGCAGGTCAATTAATTGTACAGCAATTTAAAAAGCTAAAAAAAAATTAACAAATTAAAAATTCCCAATTAAATATCATATTAGATATTCTAAAAATCAAGTGAGAGATTAATAAAAGTGAAAATAAGAAAAGGAGTGAACTAATAAATAAAACTGACCTGATTTTATAAGAAAAACCAATTAAATAGATAAATCTTTGTTTAATTTGATTTTTAAAAAGAAAGCCAAATTAACATTATGAAAAAGAATTTACTATTTGTCAAAAAATTGCTGGGAAGATTAAAAAATAATGTGACAGAAACTAGGCATAAAACAACATTTCTTTTTTCTTTCTTTTTTTTTAATTTTTATTTAATAATTACTTTATATTGACAGAATCCATGCCAGGGTAATTTTTTTTACAACATTATCCCTTGCACTCATTTCTGTTCCAATTTTTTTCCCCTCCCTCCCTCCACCCCCTCCCCTAGATGTCAAGCAGTCCTTTATATGTTGGATATGTTGCAGTATATCCTAGATACAATATATGTTTGCAGAACCGAACAGTTCTCTTGTTGCATAGGGAGAATTGGATTCAGAAGGTATAAATAACCTGGGAAGAAAAACAAAAATGCAGATAGTTCACATTCGTTTCCCAGTGTTCTTTCTTTGGGTGTAGCTGCTTTTGTCCGTCATTTATCAATTGAAACTCAGTTAGGTCTCTTTGTCAAAGAAATCTACTTCCATCAAAATATGTCCTCATACAATATCATTGTCGAAGTGTATAATGGTCTCCTGGTTCTGTTCATTTCACTTAGCATCAGTTCATGTAAGTCTTGCCAGTCCTCTCTGTATTCATCCTGCTGGTCATTTCTTACAGAACAATAATATTCCATAACATTCATATACCACAATTTACCCAGCCATTCTCCAATTGATGGGCATCCATTTATTTTCCAGTTTCTAGCCACTACAAATAGGGCTGCTACAAACATTTTGGCACATACAGGTCCCTTTCCCTTCTTTAGTATTTCTTTGGGATATAAGCCCAATAGAAACACTGCTGGATCAAAGGGTATGCACAATTTGATAATTTTTTGGGCATAATTCCAGATTGCTCTCCAGAATGGTTGGATTTGTTCACAACTCCACCAGCAATGCATTAGTGTCCCAGTTTTCCCGCATCCCCTCCAACATTCATCATTATTTTTTCCTGTCATCTTAGCCAATCTGACAGGTGTGTAGTGGTATCTCAGAGTTGTCTTAATTTGCATTTCTCTGATCAATAATGATTTGGAACACTCTTTCATATGAGTGGTAATAGTTTCAATTTCATCCTCTGAAAATTGTCTGCTCATATCCTTTGACCATTTATCAATTGGAGAATGGCTTGATTTCTTATAAATTTGAGTCAGTTCTCTATATATTTTGGAAATGAGGCCTTTATCAGAACCTTTAACTGTGAAGATGTTTTCCCAGTTTGTTGCTTCCCTTCTAATCTTGTTTGCATTAGTTTTGTTTATACAAAGGCTTTTTAATTTGATGTAATCAAAATTTTCTATTTTGTGATCAGTAATGGTCTCTAGTTCATCTTTGGTCACAAATTTCTTTCTCCTCCACAAGTCTGAGAGATAAACTATTCTATGTTCCTCTAATTTATTTATAATCTCGTTCTTTATGCCTAGGTCATGGACCCATTTTGATCTGCCAGATCATTTTTCACTTAAAGCCAATTCTGAAGGCAGTAAGATACCCACTATATTCATCCCCCTCCATTCTTTCTCTCAGATATAATAGGTTTCCTTTGCCTCTTCATGAGATGTACTACCCCCACTTTACCCTTTTTCTGGTACAATGTCCTTTCCACATCAATTTCTAGAACAAGGTATACATGTATTCTTTATACATCTATATAGTCGAAATATAGTTCCCAAGATTAATCTTTACCTTTTTAGATTTCTCTTGAGTTCTATATTTGTAGATCAAACTTTTTGTTAAGTTCTGGCTTTTTCATCAGAAATAGATGAAATTCGCTTACTTTGTTGAATGTCCATCTTCTTCCCTGGAAAAAGATGCTCATTCTCGCTGGGTAAGTTATTTTTGGTTGCATACCAAGTTCCTTAGCCTTTCGGAATATCATATTCCAGGCCCTTCGATCTTTTAATGTGGATGCTGCCAGATCCTGGGTGATTCTTATTGTGGCTCCTTGATACTTGAATTGGGTTTTTCTAGCCTCTTGCAATATTTTTTCCTTCATCTGAGGGTTCTGGCATTTGGCCACTATATTCCTTGGTGTTTTGATTTTAGGGTCCCTTTCAGTGGGTGATCAATGAATCCTTTCAATGTTTATTTTTTCCTCTGTTCCTATGACTTCTGGGCAGTTCTCTTTGATAATTTTCTGGAAAATAGTGTCCAGGCTCTTTTTTTCATCATTCTTTTCTGGGAGTCCAATGATTCTCAGATTGTCTCTCCTGGATCTGTTTTCCAGGTCTGTTGTCTTCCCCAGAAGGTATTTCACATTCTTTTCCATTGTTTGATTTTTTTGGATTTGCTTGACTGATTCTTCTTGTCTCCTCGAGTCATTCAATTCCAATTGTTCAATTCTGATTTTCAGTGAAGTATTTTCTTCACTCACTTTTAAAAAATATTTTTCTAATTATCCCATTGAGTTCTTTTGTTCTGTGGAATTTTTTTCCATTTCGCCAATTTTGTTTTCCAGTTCACCAATCCTATTTTTCAAGGATTTTACTTCTTTATCCACTCTCTCTTTAACTGACTTCTCCAGGCTCTTTTGCCAAGCTTCTCCCTCTCCTTTTCCCAAGCTTCCCTCTCCTTTTGCCAAGCCTCCCTCTCCTTTTCCCAAGCTTCCCTCTCCTTTTGCCAAGCCTCACTCTGCTTTTCCCATTTTTCTTCTAGCTCCCTTGTGAGAGCCTTTTTAATTACTTCTATGAGGTTCATCTGTGCTGAGGAACAGATGATCTCCTCCTTTGGGGATTCACCTGGAGACAGTCTGTTTTTAGTCTCCTCAGGATTTAGAATCTGCTCTCTATCTGTATAGAAGCTGTCAAGGGTTAAAGTCCTCTTCAGTTTCTTGCTCATTCTGTCTAATAATCAAAGACAGACTAGCAAAGAAAAACAGAAAAAACTGGAGTCTTTCTTTGAGGGAGGGGCTGGGTGTGTTACCGAGCTTCCTCTACAGACTGTGGGGGCAGCAGTGAGGCACTAGCCCTACTGTGCTGCGCCTGCGCTCTGAGATTCCAGAGCGTGCTGAGTGACTCTGTGTGTGTGGGGGGGGGGGGGGGGGGGGGAGGAAGGGGGGGGTGCCGCCAGGTCCCAAGAGACTCCAGCTGTTTGGAGTTGTATTCTTCACCCCCGGTGTTTTTAGCTTCTCTGCTAGGCTGCTGACTTGCTGCCGGAGCAAAGTATCTAATCCTGTAGTGAAGCTCTCCCCGCAGAGACGGCTGCAATCACTCCCCACCCCCTCTCCAGTCTGCTCCCGTGCTCTCACTGCTGCTGCCCGCCGCCTGCGCCCGATCTAAAACCATCCCAGCCCTCCAGTAGAAACAGACCTTTCTTGGAGAATCTCAAGGATGGCTTCTCTTGGTAATTATTTGTGGGTTTTTTTTTTCAGTCAAGCATTAATTCAGAGGCTTGTAATGAAATGGATAGTGAGAGAAAGCGTGGAGCTACACAGCTGTGTGCCTCCTCTCCACCATCTTAACCGTAAGTCAGGAAACATCCATAAAACAACATTTCATACCACACAAGAAAATAAGATCAAAATGAATAAATGATTTGGACATAAAGTGTTACAATCAGCAAATTAGGGTAGCAAAAAAATAGAGAACCTGTCAGATCTATGCAGAAGAGAAGAATTTATAATGAAATAAATGATAGAGAACATTATGAAATGCAAAATGGGTAATTTGATCATATTAAATTTGTTTTTGCATAAATAAATCCTTCACAATGAAGAGTAGAAGGAAAGCAGAAAGAAGGGAAACATTTGTTATAACCAGTATTTCTAATAAGACCTCATTTATCAAATATATTGAAAACTGAGTCAACTTTGTTAGTATACAAGCCATTACCAATTGATAAATGGTCAAAGTACCACATATTTTCTCTTTTGTTCTGTTTCTTCTTTCGCAACATAACTGATGTGAAAATATGTTTACATGATTACATATATATAACATATCAAATTGCTTGACATCTTGGGGAGGAGAATGAGAAGGATGGGGGAGAAAATATTTGAAACTCAAAATCTTATTTTAAAAATGAGTGTTGAAAATTATCTTTACCTATAATTGGAAAAAAATATAATGCTATTTACAAAATAAAAAGGAAGTAAATTGGTACAGAAATTAAACTCAAAAGAACATAACAGCAAACCTTTGAAGTTATTGAAATTTATTTTTGGTCTCCTCTTCTTTCAACTCAATGATCTCACAGTTGCTCACCATCATCCCCTGTATAAGATTCCTTTCCTGAGGATGGTCTTTTTGCAATATGTCAAATTATACTAGTGTTTTTCAGAAGGAAAGCTTAATTTTATGATCATATCATGTTTTGCATCTGTTTTCTTCTCTCTACTTACACATAGACCATTTCAGTTCAGACCCATCACTTCTTGCCTGGACAATTGAAGCACTCTCCTAATTGGTCTCCCTCTCTCAAGTTTCTTCTCTTAATATTAAATCCTCCACAGATCTTGCCATGTACTGTCTCTTTAAAATAAGCTAAAGTAGTTCCCTGTTATCTTTAGAATAAAATGCAAACTTCCTTTATCCCTCTAAATGCTTCCTTTATTTTCAAGCTAACTTTCTAATCTTATCATGCATTACTACTCTTTGCATACTCCGTAGTACCACCAAAATGGCTTTCTTCTTGTTCCATATACATGGCATTCCATTTATGGTCCTCATCACTTTTGAATCTTAGGATTCCTGTCTTCATTCAAAGCTAAGTTAAAAAATTACTTGAGGCCTTTTTTGATGCACTCCTCTCCTATTACTGCTAACTCTCTCACTCTTAGTCAAATGCAAAGTCTAAGAGCTTCTGGGTAATTAATGATCCATTTATAAATTAATCTTATAAATAATAAATCAAGGATCATATGTTTCTCTTAGTAACCAAAGACAATGACCATGCAAATCTTTGAATGCTTAAATACTTTTGGGGAAATAGGTGCCCAGGACAGGCAGTTTATTGGTAAACAATCAATAAGAAAGTGGACATATTGAAGAAGTGGGCCAAAATTCTTCAACTCTTCCTGACGAAAATGTGACTTCATCATAACAGTCAGCCTAGAACTCTGAATAAAAGAATCCATCATCACCTTAACATGAACAATATTAGGGATAGGGATGAAGAATTGGGGGAAAGATGATTCAAGGAACAAGCCTAATACTTGTTATCCTTATCAAAAAGCTTGCTGTCTGATACTCAGTGCTGGATTCTTTAAGTCTCGTTCAGCCCTGCGACCAACCATGGATACATTTGGTCCCAGTAAATCTCTCCATTTAATAAACTATTAAATTGTTCTTGAATCTCTGTCTTGCTCAGTTTTTCCCGCATTACACCTTGTCTTTAAAAGGACTGACTGACCTACAAGGATTGATACCTGAATGAGTAAACAGAAAGGGGGAAAAAACTCTCAATCCTAATTTAAAAATTGGTTTTTAATATAAAAATAATAATTAATCTCACAAATAAGCAAATATTACCTTCCACAGGATATCTGGAATGAAATGTATTTGGTGTTGGTAATCCAGGTTGATGTGTAGTCTTAAGAGAATCACCTACAATACTTAAAAGTTAAATGATTTACACAAAGTCAGTAAAACATACTTTCCTGGCTTTGAGACCCTCGCTGGACACTCTGAACACTGCCATTTATTTTATATGCACATTTTATATATATATATGTGTGTCTATGTTGGTCTCCATCTCTCCCCAGTTAAATTAAGCTATCTGAAGGCCAGACTTTTTGCTTCTTGTCTTTCTATCTCTACCATTTAGCACATTACTAGGCATATAAGAGACTAGATACTTGTTAATTAATTGTAAGAGGACACTTCAGTACCAGTGACTTATCATTTTGGGGAGCTGGAATAGTGTACTTATTGAGAATGAGCAAGTTTTCCAGACTCTTCCCATACTGCATTTCTGTTCCACAATAGACTCAATTTATCATATTAATGTTAAAACTCTTCAGTCACCAAACTGTGATTCAATTGCTGAAAAGAACACAGAAAAGGACCAGAGGATCACATACTATACATCTCACCACTAGAACCCAAGCCAGGACAAGACCCTCAGATATCAGACTCACCAACCCTAGAACCAAGGCCTCTATTATCAAGTGCTCACCTCCAAGATCCAACCTAAGATCATTGAAGGCTCATGCTTCTTGTTCTAAAGAATCAGAAGAATTCTAATGGTAGTGGTGATCTTTTTTTCTTCCCCAGCACTTGAAATGGAACTCATTCATGGGACTTGTGCAGATGGGAGCCCCTGAGGCCAAAGTTACTACATCTCCATCATAGTAGTGCCTTACTTTACTCCCTGGTTACCTTACTACCAGTCACCTTGCCACTGAGACAGAGAGATCCTGCCTTGGAGAACTTAACCCTTTAAACTGTGAAACTCCTACCCTGATCTCTACTGATCTGTTTGATGAATGCTTCATTATTATTTTATTTAGATTTGATCCAGAAATACTTCCTTTACTCCCTGATCATTTTCTCATCAAGTCCTCCCTTACCCCTACTCATACCTAAAAATAATTTAATATATACTTCATAAATAATTTTCTATATCTTATTTTCCTTCTTTTCCTTCTTCCCAATAGAATATAAGCACTTTAAGGGCACAGATTTATTTCATTTTTGTTTGTTTTTTCAGAATCTATCCTAATATCTATCATAATTTATGTTTAAAATATTTGATTTATTGAGTCTAAATAACTTTAGATTAGATCCTAGCAAATTTTTACTTGATTTTAGCACTGTATCCCTCAGAACTAAATCCCTCATTTTTATTTATTTATTGGTATGAAAATGTCACTTGAGTCTGTTTGAATAGCAAGGCTAACTTGTCAAATGTGTCTGTGTGTCTAATTGTGACTAACATTTTTTGGATTATTACAAAACAGCATTCATTCTAGACTCCTCTGATACCCTATATTGTAGCATGAAGATGATCCTTCTTCCCAAAGGCAAATCCAAAGTCTCTGCCAGAGAAAACACTAGCACATCTTATCAAACTGAAATAAATTTGAGTATGAGATCAGCAATGGAGTGCATGTCTTGCCTCTGAGGATCAGCCTGGCTAAGTCTGGAGAAGTTCACCACTAGATTAGTCATAGACTAATCATTTTTCAACAACAAAAATTCCTCAAGGCCCTCTGATGAGTCATAAAGGGTTCCACCATGTTAGTGGTATTATCCAGAATTATGAAAGCATGGATCCTTAACTAATGAAATAACTGTCTCTTTCTACAATTGCTACAAAACAACCCAAAGCAAACTAAACCAAAGTCAAGCAAAGCATTTGAAGTTATCTGTTGAAAGCCATGTACAAGTAGGATTTGGGGAATGATAAATGCATGGAAAGGACATAAAATAAAATAAAGATATCTTGGAATAATAATAGGTTAGTGGATTTCAAATTAGATGTTCTGCTTTAGAAAGTTCTAGCTTTGCTACTACCTTGTGTCACTTCAGGCAAGTTACCTGTTTTCTTATCTGTAAAACAAAGTGAAAGAATAAATGAGATAATTGCTCAGATCCCTTCTAAGTTCTTAATTCTATGACCTTATGAACAATGAATAAATATACCTCTCCAAATAAGGATGAGGAACTGGACAGCTGGAGAAAGAGTTGAAGATACAAAGTAATGCTTGAAGCCATAGTAGCTTTTATTGCATAGAAATGAGAAGGGAAGTTAAAATACATTACTATAGGTTCATTCTATGACATTGGGGAAGTCTCTTTTATCTATGCTTCCTGAAGCAGAAAATGGTGATAACCTTATGTTTTGAAAATAAAGAGATCAAGGGAAGAGAAAACAATGATTAGGTAGGTAAATGGTAAATAGTGAATACTTTACAAAGATAACATAAAGCTAATGCATCAAACTGGTTAGGTCAAATATCTTGAAAAATTGAGGTGACTCATTCAACCTCTAGGCCATCCAAACATTCTAAAGTGTATTTTGCAAACATGTTCCCTCTATTCTTTATGCCTATATCCTGCCCTGAGGAAATTCACAAACTTGGAGTTTACCTTTGATTCTCTAATTATCCTTTCTTTATTCATTTGCTTGTTCTTTACCAATGCATGCTGACCTTTTAAGGAACCTTGGGACATTTATTCTATTTTTCAATCCCTATCAAAACCCTCATTCCAGGAAGGATTCTGATATCCATTTCATTCATAGAATCATAGCATTTTAGAACTAAACGGGGCCTTTCATACTATTTAATCCAACCCTTTCATTTTATAGTTGAAGAAACTGATGTTTAGAGAAGAATAATGGGAAAAGATCTGAGGGATCTAGGGGACTACAAGTTTATTGGATCTATAGAATAATAGGGCATAATAGTGGGAATAAGTTCATCATAGGGTTACTTCTCCCAGGGGAATTTGTTTTAAGATTCATTGGTCAAAGAAATGGCCATCAAAATGGAACAGTGAGTATAACCAGTACCTTCCAAACTATACTTTGTGCAACTATGTCTACAGCTGACTGATCACTGCTAGTCTAGATCCTTGATTTCAAAGCATTAGAATGTGAAATCCTATGATGTTGTAGAGTGATGTACATGGATCAGAGAGTAGGAAGAACAGAATTATAGTCCAAATTTTGCCATGAATGAGCTGTAAGTGTAACTTAGTTATGTAATAAAATCTAAGAGGAAAAGGGAACAGATAAGCCACGCAATTCAGTATGTATCTAAGAGTTACTTTAACATTATCTTTTGTCATTCAGCTTCTGCTTGAAGATTCCCTTATGAGAAGGACTCTACCATTTCCCAATTGTAGCCCATTCTATTTTTACCAATTTCTAATCAGAAAGATTTTTTTTTCATACATTGAACTAAAATCTGCCTTCATATAATATATACTATTGCCCTTATTTCTGAACTCTGCATCCTCTTCTAAATTATGATGTTTAAAACATTTGAAGATAGAAGGTCATTAACTTAACCCCCTCCCCAAATCTTCTCTTCTATAGACTAAATGACCAAAATTTCTCAAATACATTCCTGTACAATATAATCTCCAATATTCTTAATACCCTGATTTTTCTTTACCAGACATACTCCCTTTCATCAAGTTACTTCCTAAAATTTAGCATCCAGAACTAAATACAATATTTCAGATGTGGTCTGATCAGTACAGAGGACAACAGAATTATTACACCTCTTATGCTCCCCACCATTGTGGTAACTTTGTGTCCATTAATACAGCTCAACATTGACTTTGAAATCCACTAAAATCCCAGGTTTTTTCCACTTTATTTCATTTATAAAATGTATTACACTTGTGGAGAGGATTTTCACTTGTTTACCATGAACTTTTTTCTTTTATTTTGAAAATTATTTAAATATAATCATAATTTTATGAGTTTTATGTACATAAAAATGTTATGTTAACAAGGTATTCATAGGTTTCACTAAACTTCTAAAAAGTATTAATCCCCTGTCCCCCCCCCCACATGCAAAAAACATACAAATAAAAAAAGTAGGACTGGATAATTTTGAAGAACTCAACATTATATAATTCCATGAAAAACAAAATCTGGCATCACTGATTTATATCTTACTACAAAAAAAGTTTACATCACTTTGTTCCAACTCCCTAAAATAATTATATTTTTAAAAATCTGAAGATAAATTAGAATATAGTCTCTTGTTGAACAAATTTTAGTGAGTTGTATTATTTTTGGAGGAGATAAATATCTGTCTGTACTATGACCATAACATGCAACTCATTGGTCTGTGTTTTAAGGGCCAAATTTAAAGGATATAGTGGGGAAAATTACTGGCTTTAAAGTTTTTGTTCTTCTGCTTATGGCCTAGATGGTCTTGGCCAAGGCAATTCCTCTCTAGATCTTTTTTTTTCCCCTTAACTCTAAAATAAAGGGGTAGGGTGGAGTAAACTAAATAATCCAAAAAATTCATAAACTCTGAGAATCAAAGAATTTTAGAAATAGAAGAGCATTGTAGATTATTGTTGGACTCATCAAGTTGATTTTCAGTAAAGTTTGATAATCTATGATCTTATTTCAGTTTTTCTTGTCAATGATACTGAAGTAATTTGTCATTTTCTTCTCCTGCTCATTTTACAAATAGCAAACTAAGACAAATAGGGTTAAATAACTTGACCAGAATCACATAGCTAATAACTGTGTAAAAACAGATTTGAATTTAGGAAGAGGGATCTTTCCAATTTTAGGCAGCATCTATCCATGTAGCTACTATATTAGAGGTCCTTTAACTCAAATCATACCTGAATAAGAATACTCTTTGTATTATTTTCAAGAAACAATCCTTCAACATATGTTTAAAAATGCCAACTAATAATGAAAGCATTATGTTCCAATATAATATTTGCTATTTTTCAATATAACTAACAGCAGGATATTTTTATCTTGTTAGAGGCAGTCAAGATCAGGAATCTTAATCTGAATCTCACCAGGTCTGGAATCCTTAGTAAGTCATTCAACTTGCCTATGCCTCACTTTCCTTGTCTACAAAATGGAAGTGCCACTTTTTCTTCATCCTCAAAATAGTGAAGAAAATGATTTGTAAACTATATAGAGTTACAAAAATGTGATTTGCATGCTTTTATGAGAGGGAGTAATAACAATGAACAAGAGGGCAGCAGTTGAAAAAAGGAGGAGCAAATCAGCGAAGCCTTTTATCATTGATACTTTATCTCAGGTAATTAAATTTTAAAGGAAAACCATGTAAAAAAGAATAAAAGACTTGAAAATAGGGATCAAATGAGATGGTAATTCCAACTAAAATGACTGGCATTAGAAAACTGAATAACAAAGACAGAAATCATTAGCTCCCAACAATATTATCTATTTGTATCTCTACTGACTTTGAGATATTGAGCCCATATTTTGTTTTTTTTTTTTGTTTTTCAAAAAATGACCAGCTACATGACAACTTCTGGTCTTAAAGATAGGTGGCAAAAATATCTTAATTCATCTCTCATTAGGAGTAAAATATGTGTTCATAATATTTGGAATCCACTCCTTTCTCATGTTTACCTGTTTGAAATCAACCAAAACAACAATCAAGATCTAGTTGAAATGCTATCTTCTCCAGGAAAACCTCCATACCAACTGTAGTCTAAAACGATCTGAATTTCACTTGCTCCTTTAACATTTAACAGATTCTATTATACTTTATAGGTTGTATATATTTTGAATTCCTCCCCAGTGGCTGTGCTCCATAATATCTTTTTTTTTCTTTTTCTATTTTTTTTTAAATAACTTTTTATTGACAGAACCCATGCCAGGGTAATTTTTTACAGCATTATCCCTTGCACTCACTTCTTTTCCAATTTTTCTCCTCCCTCCCTCCACCCTCTCCCCCAGATGGCAAGCAGTCCTTTACAGGTTAAATAGGTTACAGTATATCCTAGATACAATATATGTGTGCAGACCCAAACAGTTTTCTTGTTGCACAGGGAGAATTGGATTCAGAAGGTATAAATAACCTGGGAAGAAAAACAAAAATGCAAGCAGTTTATATTCATTTCCCAGTGTTCTTTCTTTGGGTGTAGCTGCTTCTGTCCATCATTGATCAATTGAAACTGAATTAGCTCTCTTTAACAAAGAGATCCACTTCCATCAGAATACATCCTCAAACAGTATCAAGTTTAGGTATATAATGATCTCCTGGTTCTTTTCATTTCATTTAGCATCAGTTCATATAAGTCTCGCCAATCCTCTCTGTATTCATCCTGCTGGTCATTCCTTACAGAACAATAATATTCCATAACATTCATGTACCACAATTTACTCAACCATTCTCCAATTGATGGGCATCCATTCATTTTCCAGCTTCTAGCCACTGCAAACAGGGCTGCCACAAACATTTTGGCACATACAGGTCCCTTTCCCTTCTTTAATATCTCTTTGGGGTATAAGCCCAGTAGAAACACTGCTGGATCAAAGGGTATGCACAGTTTGATAACTTTTTGAGCATAGTTCCAAATTGCTCTCCAGAATCCATCTTCTGGATGGGTTTACAATTCCACCAACAATGTATCAGTGTCCCTGTTTTCCCACAATCCCTCCAACATTCTGCATTATTTTTCCCTATCATTCTAGCCAATCTAACAGGTGTGTAGTGGTATCTCAGAGTTGTCTTAATTTGCATTTCTCTGATAAATAATGATTTGGAGCATATTTACATATATCTATAAATAGTTTCAATTTCTTCATCTGAGAATTGTTTGTTCATATCCTTGGACCATTTATCAATTGGAGAATGGCTTGATTTCTTATAAATTAGAGTCAATTCTCTATATATTTTGGAAATGAGGCCTTTATCAGAATCTTTGACTGTAAAAATGTTTTTTCCTGTTTATTGTTTCTCTTCTAATCTTGTCTGTATTTGTTTTTTTTTTTTGTACAAAAACTTTTCAATTTGATATAATCAAAATTTTATATTTTGTGGTCAATAGTGATCTCTAGTTCATCTTTGGTCATAAATTCCTCCCTCTTCCACAGGTCTGAGAGGTAGACTATCCTATGCACTTCCAATTTATTTATAATCTCATTCTTTATGCCTAGATCATGAACCCATTTTGAACTTATCTTGTTGTTCGTGTTAAGTGTGGGTCAATGCCTAGTTTCTGCCATACTAATTTCCAATTTTCCAGCAATTTTTGTCAAATAATGTGTTCTTATCCCAAAAACTGGGGTCTTTGGGTTTGTCAAACACTATATTATTAAAGTTATTGGTTGTTTTGTCCTTTGAACCTAACCTATTCCATTGATCAATTAGTCTATTTCTTAGCCAATACCAGATGGTTTTAGTAACTGCTGCTTTATAATATAATTTTAGATCTGATATAGCTAAACCACCTTCATTTGATTTTTTTTTCATTAATTCCCTTGAAATTCTTGACCTTTTGTTTTTCCATATGAACTTTGTTGTTATTTTTTCTATGTCATCAAAGTAGTTTTTTGGGAGTCTGATTGGTATAGCGCTAAATAAATAGATTAGTTTAGGTAGTATTGTCATCTTTATTATATTTGCTCACCCAATCCAAGAGCATTTAACATTTTTCCAGTTGGTTAGATCAGACTTAATTTGTGTGGAAAGTGTTTTGCAGTTTTGCTCATAAAGTTTCTGATTTTCCCTTGGCAGATAGATTCCTAAATAGTTTATACAATCAGTAGTTACTTTAAATGGAATTTCTCTTTGTAACTCTAACTGTTGGGTTTTGTTAGTGATATATAAGAATGCTGATGACTTATGTGGGTTTATTTTGTATCCTGCAACTTTGCTAAAGGTGAGGATTGTTTCTAATAACTTTTTAGTAAAGTCTCTAGGGTTCTCTAAGTAGACCATCATATCATCAGCAAAGAGTGATAATTTGGTTTCCTCATTGCCTATTCTTATTCCTTTAATCTCTTTCTCAACTCTTATTGCCAAAGCTAGCATTTCTAATACAATATTAAATAGTAATGGTGATAGTGGGCAACCTTGTTTCACTCCTGATCTTACTGGGAATGGTTGCAGTTTGTCCCCATTACATATGATGCTTACTGCTGGTTTTAAATAGATGCTACTGATTATTTTTAAGGAATTATTTATTCCTATACTCTCAAGAGTTTTTAATAGGAATGGTTTTTTTTTTTTTTTTTTTTTTTTTTTTTTTTTTTTTTTTTTTTTTTTTTTTTTTTTTTTTTTTTTTTTTTTTTTTTTTTTTTTTTTTTTTTTTTTTTTTTTTTTTTTTTTTTTTTTTTTTTTTTTTTTTTTTTTTTTTTTTTTTTTTTTTTTTTTTTTTTTTTTTTTTTTTTTTTTTTTTTTTTTTTTTTTTTTTTTTTTTTTTTTTTTTTTTTTTTTTTTTTTTTTTTTTTTTTTTTTTTTTTTTTTTTTTTTTTTTTTTTTTTTTTTTTTTTTTTTTTTTTTTTTTTTTTTTTTTTTTTTTTTTTTTTTTTTTTTTTTTTTTTTTTTTTTTTTTTTTTTTTTTTTTTTTTTTTTTTTTTTTTTTTTTTTTTTTTTTTTTTTTTTTTTTTTTTTTTTTTTTTTTTTTTTTTTTTTTTTTTTTTTTTTTTTTTTTTTTTTTTTTTTTTTTTTTTTTTTTTTTTTTTTTTTTTTTTTTTTTTTTTTTTTTTTTTTTTTTTTTTTTTTTTTTTTTTTTTTTTTTTTTTTTTTTTTTTTTTTTTTTTTTTTTTTTTTTTTTTTTTTTTTTTTTTTTTTTTTTTTTTTTTTTTTTTTTTTTTTTTTTTTTTTTTTTTTTTTTTTTTTTTTTTTTTTTTTTTTTTTTTTTTTTTTTTTTTTTTTTTTTTTTTTTTTTTTTTTTTTTTTTTTTTTTTTTTTTTTTTTTTTTTTTTTTTTTTTTTTTTTTTTTTTTTTTTTTTTTTTTTTTTTTTTTTTTTTTTTTTTTTTTTTTTTTTTTTTTTTTTTTTTTTTTTTTTTTTTTTTTTTTTTTTTTTTTTTTTTTTTTTTTTTTTTTTTTTTTTTTTTTTTTTTTTTTTTTTTTTTTTTTTTTTTTTTTTTTTTTTTTTTTTTTTTTTTTTTTTTTTTTTTTTTTTTTTTTTTTTTTTTTTTTTTTTTTTTTTTTTTTTTTTTTTTTTTTTTTTTTTTTTTTTTTTTTTTTTTTTTTTTTTTTTTTTTTTTTTTTTTTTTTTTTTTTTTTTTTTTTTTTTTTTTTTTTTTTTTTTTTTTTTTTTTTTTTTTTTTTTTTTTTTTTTTTTTTTTTTTTTTTTTTTTTTTTTTTTTTTTTTTTTTTTTTTTTTTTTTTTTTTTTTTTTTTTTTTTTTTTTTTTTTTTTTTTTTTTTTTTTTTTTTTTTTTTTTTTTTTTTTTTTTTTTTTTTTTTTTTTTTTTTTTTTTTTTTTTTTTTTTTTTTTTTTTTTTTTTTTTTTTTTTTTTTTTTTTTTTTTTTTTTTTTTTTTTTTTTTTTTTTTTTTTTTTTTTTTTTTTTTTTTTTTTTTTTTTTTTTTTTTTTTTTTTTTTTTTTTTTTTTTTTTTTTTTTTTTTTTTTTTTTTTTTTTTTTTTTTTTTTTTTTTTTTTTTTTTTTTTTTTTTTTTTTTTTTTTTTTTTTTTTTTTTTTTTTTTTTTTTTTTTTTTTTTTTTTTTTTTTTTTTTTTTTTTTTTTTTTTTTTTTTTTTTTTTTTTTTTTTTTTTTTTTTTTTTTTTTTTTTTTTTTTTTTTTTTTTTTTTTTTTTTTTTTTTTTTTTTTTTTTTTTTTTTTTTTTTTTTTTTTTTTTTTTTTTTTTTTTTTTTTTTTTTTTTTTTTTTTTTTTTTTTTTTTTTTTTTTTTTTTTTTTTTTTTTTTTTTTTTTTTTTTTTTTTTTTTTTTTTTTTTTTTTTTTTTTTTTTTTTTTTTTTTTTTTTTTTTTTTTTTTTTTTTTTTTTTTTTTTTTTTTTTTTTTTTTTTTTTTTTTTTTACTTTCTATATTATTAATTTCTCCTTTTAATTTTAGAATTTCAAGTTTAGTAATTGATTGGGGGTTTTTAATTTGGTCTTTTTCTAGCTTTTTAAGTTGCAGGCCCAATTCATTGATCTTCTCTTTCTCTATTTTATTCCAGTAAGCCTCTAAGGATATAAAATTTCCCCTTATTACCGCTTTGGCTGCATCCCATAAATTTTGGTATGATGTCTCACCGTTGTCATTATCTTGAGTGAAATTATTAATTGTGTCTATAATTTGCTATGTTACCCAATCATTCTTTAAGATGAGATTATTTGGTTTCCAATTACTTTTTGGTCTATTTACACCTAACTTTTTGTTGAATGTAGTTTTTATTGCATTGTGATATGAAAAGAAAGCATTTACTATTTCTGCCTTTCTGCATTTAATTTTGAGTTCTTTATGTCTTAATATATGGTCAATTTTTGTGTAGGTTCCATGAACTGCTGAGAAGAAAGTATACTCCTTTCTGTCACCATTCTGTTTTCTCCAGAGATCTATCATACCTAATTTTTCTAATATTCTTTTTACCTCTTTAATTTCTTTCTTATTTGTTTTGTGATTTGATTTATCTAAATCTGAGAGTACAAGATTGAGATCTCCTATTATTATAGTTTTGCTGTCTATTTCTTCTTGTAACTCTCTTAACTTCTCCTTTAGGAAGTTAGATGCTATACCACTGGGTGCATATATGTTTAACACTGATATTGCTTCATTGTCTATAGTACCCTTTAGTGTGCTCCATAATATCACAGATTTCAAATTCCAACAAACTTAGGAAAAATCGAGTTTAATCTTCTTAAATGACTCCAGAGATAACAGGGCCCACGAATATTAAGTGACTTGTCTAAAATTGAACAATTAATAAGTAGCATAGGCAAGTTCTGTACAGGTTTTCTCACTCCAGGGTGAGACTCTTTCCATTGTCCCAGGTTGCCTCTGAGGAGATAAGTTGGATGCTTAATAAACTTTGTGTGCCCCAACCTTCATAAACAGGACTATGACTATGGTAAAAATATTCTTTAAAAAATTGTTGAGTTGAATGTCATAAGTTGATCAGGCCTCTTAGACTTAGGGTCCTAATTTAAAAAAAATTGTTAAAAGTTTGTTGATTCTTCTCTAATACATTACTTTTAAAAGTTTAAACTTGCCACATTGATTTAAAACTTACCTATTTTGAAGCCATCATGGAAAATGTTATACTGTATAAATGTTATGGAATATTATTGTTCTGTAAGGAATGACCAACAGGATGAATACAGAGAGGACTGGCGAGACTTACATGAACTGATGCTAAGTGAAACGAGCAGAACCAGGAGATCATTATATACCTCAATAACGATACTGTTTGAGGATGTATTCTGATGGAAGTGGATCTCTTCGATAAAGAGAGCTTTAATTGATCAAAGATGGACAGAAGCAGCTACACCCAAAGAAAGAACACTGGGAAATGAATACAAACTGCTTGCATTTTTGTTTTTCTTCCCAGGTTATTTATACCTTCTGAATTCAATTCTCCCTGTGCAACAAGAAAACTGTTCGGTTCTGCACACCTATATTGTATCTAGGATATACTGTAACCTATTCAACATGTAAAGGACTGCTTGCCATCTGGAGGAGGGGGTGGAGGGAGGGAGGGGAAAAATCGGAACAGAACTGAATGCAAGGGATAATGCTGTAAAAAATTACCCTGGCATGCATTCTATCAATAAAAAGTTATTTTAAAAAAAATGTTATACTGGATTTCAACTTGTAATGAAAATTTTTATTTAAATTTGGACAGAATAAAAGAATTGGGAAATACCAAAAGGAAGTCCCAACCATGTAATGAAAAAGAAAATACATATCTTTCCAGAGAAACCTTCAATAATGCTACTTCTTGTTTCAGGGTCAAGTACATTGCCTTCATAACAGAATCAAATATCTGAAAAAGGATAATAGCATATATTTCACAAGCAATTTATCCTTGTAAATGTATTTCCTTTTGAAGAATATTTCAAAAACTTCTTTATATTGAATATCCATATTTTGAATATTATGATGAAATTAAAATTTGCAAAGTGGGACATTCTACTCTGTACCTTTAATTCCATTCTAAACTCTCTTCTGAGCTCTTCTGAACACATATTCTATTCTCTTCTGTATTTTAGAGGGTACAGAATAGTGTTGTATCCTTTGAACATCTTTTCCATATATATATATATATATATATATATATATATATATATATATATATATATATATATATATATATATATATATATATATATATATATATATATATATATATATATATATATATATATATATATATATATATATATATATATATATATATATATATATATATATATATATATATATATATATATATATATATATATATATATATATATATATATATATATATATATATATATATATATATATATATATATATATATATATATATATATATATATATATATATATATATATATATATATATATATATATATATATATATATATATATATATATATATATATATATATATATATATATATATATATATATATATATATATATATATATATATATATATATATATATATATATATATATATATATATATATATATATATATATATATATATATATATATATATATATATATATATATATATATATATATATATATATATATATATATATATATATATATATATATATATATATATATATATATATATATATATATATATATATATATATATATATATATATATATATATATATATATATATATATATATATATATATATATATATATATATATATATATATATATATATATATATATATATATATATATATATATATATATATATATATATATATATATATATATATATATATATATATATATATATATATATATATATATATATATATATATATATATATATATATATATATATATATATATATATATATATATATATATATATATATATATATATATATATATATATATATATATATATATATATATATATATATATATATATATATATATATATATATATATATATATATATATATATATATATATATATATATATATATATATATATATATATATATATATATATATATATATATATATATATATATATATATATATATATATATATATATATATATATATATATATATATATATATATATATATATATATATATATATATATATATATATATATATATATATATATATATATATATATATATATATATATATATATATATATATATATATATATATATATATATATATATATATATATATATATATATATATACATATATATATATATATATATATATATATATGAATTTGCAGCCTTGTGTGTGTGTGTGTGTGTGTGTGTGTGTGTGTGTGTGGATGTTTTCCTGGAGAAAATCTGTGAATTCTTTCTATTGTTATTTCATTTCCTGTATTCAAAAGTCCTGAACAGGTTTCTTGTATTATTTCTTGTAATATAGTGTTTAGAGCTTTTGAATCATCATGTTTTCCTGAGAGACCTATGATCTTTAGATTATTGATATGCATATTTTCTTTGAGATCTACATGTTTTGCTCAGATAAAGATCATATTTTCTTTTAATATTGGCTTTGCTTCTCTTCTAGATTGTCCATCACTTTTATGTATTTGTATTCCCAATTGTCTTCTATTTCTTTAGTAAGATGACATCAAAGATTGAGATTTTCTATTCTGCTAATTGTTTTTGCTTTAGAGACCATAAATCTTACACTCATAATTTTCATTTCCCTTATAAATTACTCAGTAATGGGATGCTGTGGTTCTATTTGGTTCTCCTCAAATTCCAGAGCGTTCTTCTCTCTCTCATCCAGTATTGAATTATTTTCTTTTCTTTTATAATATTTGTTCTTGTACTTGAATTCATTTATTAAATCTGGAGGTTTCATTTATTTCTATTATTAATGTTTTTCCCATTAATTTATTTACTTATATTCAAGGTTTTTGAGGGTTTTTTTTTCTCATGAGATCTTAGGTAATTTCATTCTACTTTCCCACCCCGCCTTATTTTCCTTTATTGCTCACATTTTCACCAGTCTAGATCTTTGCTTCAGGTGGTGTGGGCAGAACTGAAACCATCTGGATGTTGCAATTTATATAGTACCTACTATCTGGCAGACATTATGCTAAATGAATTTTATATATCCCATCTCATTCATTACTCACAACAGTTCTGCAAGGTAGATTCCATTACTGTCATTTGAGTAAATGAATCTCAGGCACACATCAGTTAAATGACTTTCCAAGAGTCAGAGCTAGTAAAAGTCTGAGGCTGAATTTGAACTTAGACCTTCCTGAGTCTAGGCCCAGGATTCTCTCCACTGAGCTACTAGCTAACTCTGAACACAAAAAGCCATTGAGGTATTACACATTTTATTACCAGGAACAGCAACTGAAGATAATGGAAATAAGGTAAGTAGGGATCACAGGATAATACATTTCAAGCTAGGAGACACCTTAGAGATTATCACATCCAACCTCCTTGTTTAGATGAAGAAACTGAGGTTCAGAGGATTTAAGGGAGTTGCTCAAGGTCACAATAATAGTAAATAAAAGGTTTGGGATTTAAACAGAAGACTTCTAACATCAAAATTATTGTTCTTTCTACTGAATCATTGCTCAGAGTCATAACTTTTAGTTTTAGGATTTTTATTTTAGGATTCATGACTCCATGTTTAATACTAAGACAGCTAAGTTGATATCACAAAGACCATTCACTAAAACTCATAGGGGAGTCCCTAAAACTCATACACGCAAAACAAAATTATTTTTCCCCAATTGGTAAATAGTCAAAGGACATGAACAATTTTTAGATGAAGAAATTAAAGCCTTTTCTAATCACATGAAAAATGCCTTAAATCAAATTAAAATCTGTCTAATTTACTACTGCACAATTCTTAGGTTGGCCAGGATGACAGGAAAAAATAATCATAAATATTGGAGGGGATATTAGAAAACTGGGTTACTAATTCATTGTTGGAGTTGGGAAATGATCCAACCAATGTGGAGAGCAATTTGGAAGTATACCCAAAGGACTATCAAATTGTATATATCCTTTGATACAGCAATGTCTCTACTGCGTCTATATTCAAAAGGAAAAGGATCCACATGTGGAGTGGAAAAGAATTGGAAATTGAGTAGTGTAATGACCGCGTATTTAAAATCAGCCAGAGTCAGGAATTCAGGTTAAGGGGAAAATCTTCAATATTTATTGAAGTGAAGAGGTGAATAAAGATTGCGATAGCAAATATGGGCAGTTGCGACAGGAAGCCAGCTAACAGAGAGAGATCTGAGCTGAGCAAACCATCGCAATAGCAATCCCAAAAATCTCTCCTCCCCTTCCTTTTCCACTCCCCTGCCTCTACCCACCAAAATCGTCATTTCCTATACAACACATCAGGACTTGCACAAAGAGTGGGCGGGGGCCATTCTTTCTCCAAGCTTATATATTAATAGAGTATGGTCCAATTACTATTTAGCCTCATGTGCTTGGGACCTCAGTGCATCAACTCAAGCCTCAGCCCATTACATCTCCCGCTTTCTTTTGTTTTAGAACACAGGTGATCATGCCATCCCTGACTCCTCAGGGAGGTCAGAGCCCCCAAGGGGAGGTGATCACACCCTCCCTGACTTCTCAGGAAAGGAGGTGAAAGCACCGAAAAGGAGGTGATCACGACCCCCCTGACTTCTCAGGAAGGGAGGTGAAAGCACTAAAAAGGAGATAATCACGCCCTCCCTGACATCTCAGGAAGGGAGATGAAAAGCACCAAAGGGAAGTGGGGGTTGCTAGCAGGTTTCTGGGCTCAAGGGTCTTATTATGCACAAACCCATCAGCATGGGAACACATAGCACATAGCACATAGCAACAACGCAGAGACTATTAGTGATGACTCTCCCCACAGTCAGTGCAGGCTTGATGTGGTGTAACAAACATGAATTATACACCCAAGTAATGGTATAACAAACAATATAAATCAACATTATGATGTAAAAGATTGCCAGAAGTCCTAGAAGGAGAGTATGTAAACAGCAGTCACACATACACCTCTTCAGCAGCCAAGAGATAGTCCAAAACCAATCTATTGTCCATTGCTTCACATATCAGGGAATCCAATGATCCCCCCAAGTTTTTGAAGTCCAGCAAAAGTCTTTTTATGTCTTAGGGAATCCAATGATTCCAGCAGATTTTGAAGTCCTGTAACAGTCTTATCATTTCTCAGAAAATCCAATGATTCCTGAGGGCTTTCAAGTCTTATGTCTCAAAGAATCCAATGATTCCTGAGGGATTTAAAGTCCTACAACAATCTAATGTCTCAGAGAATCCAATGATTTCTGAGGGTTTTGAAGTCCAATGATTTTCTATGTCCATGAGTCAAACGCCATAACTGCCACACTCTTTCAATGGTGAGCACAATCAGCAACAGAACCACCCGATGTTTCTTGGGTCTTCTCCTTCATTTCAAGGGTCTGCTCTGTCTCTCTGCTATGGACAAGGTGAATATGGCTCGTTGGCACCCATCTGATTCCTTCTCCACCTGTAGAGATACAAGCAAACCCTCTCCCCCAAGCAGTTAGCCTATCTGGTCCCTTCCATTCACCACTTTCTGGGTCTCTCCACATCACCTGGCGATTATCTAAAGATAGTGGAGCTGCTCGCACTGGACATTGCCCTTCCGGTGGGTTATAAAACCTGTCTGCCGGAGCCAGTGCATCTTTGTCAAAAATCAAGAAGTTAATAGTATAAAGTGCTAGATTTAGTAGTTCTCTAGGGTTACCTGTGGCTCCCCCTTTCTTTTGTTTTTGGAGGAGCGTCTTAATGTCTCTGTTTCTCCTCTCTACTATTGCCTGTCCTTGAGGATTAAAGGGTATGCCAGTGGTGTGTAAAATCTTATACTGTGCACAAAAGTGTGCAAAATGTTTGGAGGTGTATGCAGGACCATTGTCTGTTTTTATTGCTTGTGGCACACCCATAATGGCAAATGCTTTCATGAGGAATTCAGTGACCACTCGGGCTGTCTCTTTTGCTGCTGGTATGGCAAAAGTGAATCCTGAAAAGGTGTCTACCACAACATGGATAAAAGACAGACGACCGAAAGATTTATAATGGGTCACATCCATTTGCCAGATTTCATTGGGTCTCAAACCACGAGGGTTCTTCCCTGGAGGCAGTGTAGGAGCATGGAAAGGAAGGCAAGCTGTACAGCTTTTTACTATGCTCCTAGCTTCCTCTTTTGTTATCCCAAATTGTAAACGCAAAGCTCGAGCAGCCTGATGGTATTTAGAATGGGATTCCTGGGCCTCCTGAAATAAAGGTGTACTGGCTAACATAGTTAAAAGGCTATCTGCCTTTGAATTCCCATCAAAAATAGGGCCTGGGAGTCCACTATGTGAGTGGACATGCAAGATATAAATCTTACCTGGATGTTTTCTCACTTGCTCCTGAAGTTCCTTAAAGAGCTGATATATATTAGAAGCTGCAAATTTTATTTGGGCTGTGGCAATTCTTTGTACCACACCTACTGAATAGGCTGAATCAGATATTATATTTATGTCTCCTGGGTAATAAGTGAGAGCTAACATGATTGCATATAATTCGTTCTGCTGAGTGGACTGAAAAGGAGTTCTGACTACTCTCTTTATAGTTAAGTCATGAGAGTATACAGCACAAATATTGTGTTTGGATGCATCTGTAAAGATAGTTGGTCCTTTAAGAGGAACTTTAGAAACTTTTTCTTCAAGAATCCATCGCCAATTATGTAAAAGTCTGGTTATCTTTAATGGAGACCCATGTGTAAAATTTGGAGCCATGGCTAATAAAATTTGCCACTCTGGGATGGTCTCACAACACACATTAATTTGTGTATTGGTGTAAAAGGTGTATATCTTATCAGGTCTTGCCCCAGATAATTGTACTGCTCGCTTAATGGCCTTTAACAAAATTCTAGCCACAAGCACTGGGTAAGGAGTAAGGCTTTGTTCTGGTTGTGCCGGGAGGTTCACCCACTCTATCACACTGTCTCCTTGATGAAGGACTGCTGTGGGTGCCTCTTGTGTGGCAAAAACTGATATTTCCAAGGGTTTTTGAGTGACTCTTTCAACCACATTGGATAAAGCCAGTTCAACTTCTCTCAAAGCCTCTTGAGCTTCTTTTGTAAGCTGGCGTGGTGAATTTAAAGCACTGTCTCCCCTTAAAATATCATATAATGGTTGTAACTGATAGGTAGTCAAGCCTAACACTGGTCGCATCCATTGGATATCTCCTATCAATTTCTGAAAATCATTTAAGGTGTTTAGCTTCTCTGTTCTTAAGGACAGTTTTTGTACTGTAAGCATCTTAGGGTATACTTCATATCCTAAATATTGAAAAGGAGCATGTCTTTGAATTTTCTCTTCAGCTATGTATAATTTGTAGTATCTTAGTGTTTCTATGGTCTTTTGTAGACATGCTTCTAGCATTTGTTCCTCAGGTGCACATCCCAATATATCATCCATATAATGTAATAGCATAACTTTTGGAAATGCTTTTCTTATTGGAGCAAGAGCAGCAGCAACATACATTTGACACATAGTGGGGCTGTTTTTCATTCCCTGTGGCAAAACTGTCCATTCATATCTTTTATAAGGCTCAGCTAAGTTAACGCTGGGCACTGAAAAGGCAAATCTTTTCATATCCTCCTTATCCAGAGGGATAGAATAGAAACAATCCTTAATATCGATGACCCAAAGAGGCCACTCTCTAGGCAATTGAGTAGGAGATGGAAGTCCAGGCTGAAGAGTTCCCATAGTTTCCATCTGTTCATTTACTTTTCTTAAATCAGTGAGCATCCTCCATTTTCCTGATTTCTTTTTTACAACGAACACTGGGGAATTCCAAGGACTTAGAGAAGGTTGTAAATGCCCTTGTTCAAGCTGCTCCTGTACTATATCTAATAAGGCCTGAATTTTATCGCTACCTAAGGGCCACTGTTCTATCCACACTGGTGTATCAGTTTTCCATTGGATAGGAACAGGTGAAAGTGTTGGCAGGCCTTCAACAGCAGCCCTGCTTAAAAAACCGAAGTACTCATTTTTAACCCTAATTGTTGTAAAACGTCTCTTCCCCACAGATTGATGGGGAGTTTTTCAACTATAAAAGGAGTAAAAACTCCTGTTTTGCCTTCAAAAGTCCATCTCATAGGGGCAGCACTAACTTCAGCTGCTATTGATCCTCCTACTCCAGACATATAGGTGTCTGCTTTAATCTTTGGCCAGTGACTGGGCCAATTGGCACCTCTAATAACTGTACGATCTGCACCTGTGTCTACCAATCCTTCCAATGGTAGGCCATTTATATAGATCGTGAGCATAGGTCGGTCAGCTGTTACAGCTGATGTCCAGTATATTCCTGGATTTTGTGGTCTGGAGTCAGAATCTGGGTGACTATCACCAGGTTGCTTATTAGGATTCTGTATGAGTAAACCTGATGCTACTACTTCTCCTGGGTGATAAGTCACACATTGTCTACCTGTATTAGTGACTGGGATATTATCTACACATTCCCCAGTTTCCCACATCAGTGTGTGGATGGACACTGTTTTGTACATACAAAAAGGAGGTGAAATGGTCAAGCCTACTGTGCCTGGAGGTAGGGGATCCATAGGCTGGAGAGGAACAGATTTCACCTCTCCAGGGGGTATCTCAGTTGTCCCAGCTGCATACAGCTCTATTCTCCCCAATTGTAATTCCCTTCTGCCATCAGGTTGCTTCCTGGCTGGTTGACTGTGTAATCCCCTTCTCCCATCATATGGCTTTCTGGCTGATTGGTCATGTCTGGGTACTGGACTTCTAGGCACTCTCTGGGTGCACCATTGGCTGCCATCATGCCCCAAGTGTTTTTTGCCTTGGGCCCTGGGGCTGGGCCCCTCATCCCGTTTCCCTGAATCTGTCTACATTCTGAGGCCCAATGGAAGCCTCTGTTGCATTTTGGACATGGGGTATTGGGTCTTGTTCTCCCACCTTGTTTTCCCATTCTATCTCTATACCAACATTGAGCTTTCAGATGCCCTACTTTTCCACACTGAAAGCATCTACGAGTCTCTCTGGAAGTCCCTTGCCAAGAGGGACTCTGTCTTCCCATGTTTGGATTTTGGGAAGTCTGCATCATAGCCTGGCTATAAAAGGCATCTGTGCCCACTGTGGCACAGCGTCTTATGAGCTCCTCTAAAGGAGCATCCTTGTGCAGTCCTAGTATAATTCTTCTGTAAACCTCATTAGCATTTTCCTTAGCAAGTTGCCTTATCAAAATGTCTGTTATTGGATTTTCTCCATTTGTTCTTGTGATAGCTGTCTGCAAACGTCCCACAAAGTCAGCAAAGGGTTCATTTGGCCCTTGTGTTATTTTTGTGAAGGCCCCACCCTTGTCATCTTTATTGTGGAGAGAAGCCCACGCTTTGATAGCATTAGCAGCAATTTGCTCATATGCTGCTATAGAATAATTAATCTGTACTGCGACATCTGCATAAGGACCGACACCTGTTAGTAGGTCATAGGTGATTGCAGCATGAACTCCACTTTGACTATTTTGTTGGGCTTGTATCCTACAGAGCTCACTATATTCAGAAAGCCACAAGTAGTTCTGTCCAGGTTCTAGGCATATTCTTGCTATAGATTTCCAGTCATTAGGGGTCAAGATTTCAAAGGCCAAATTCTGTAATAACATCTTAACATAAGCTGATGTAGCCCCATAAAGAGTGCAAGCTTTTTTCAGGTCTTTGAGGATATCTATATCAAAAGGAGAGTATCTTCTACTTTCCTGACCTGAAGAATTAAACTGTTGAATAACTGGAAAAATGTGGTGTTGGAATTACAATACATTTCTCTCTTCTTCTTTGGCCTTAATTAGTCCCTTTTGCAATCTACTCAAAGGAGCAGCTGGACGCTGGGGGGGAGGTGCTGGATGCTGGGGGGGAGGTGCTGGATGCTGGGGGGGAGGTGCTGGTGCTGTCACTGCCCCCCCCCACTACCCCTCCTCCCTCCATCCCAGAGGGTGGAGTTGATGGAGGAGAGTCAATTACCTGCTCCTCAGGTGGGGCTGAAGCTGCCTCAGATTCACCCTGCCCTTGAGCCTCACTTAAGTCTCCATGCCCTGTGGGGATATGGCCATTAATCTGTTCTTTGTCTTCCTCCTTTATCTCAGGCTTCCCCATTTGGCTATTCCTAAAGTTTTTTTTTTCCTTTTCTCCTAGAACTTATATGGTATTTTAAGGCCAACAGTATCGTATTGTATAAATAGAATGCCTCAAAGGGAACTGACTGAGGACCGTTTTCAATGTTATATTCGGAGAGCTGTTGACCAACCAATGCCCAGTTACCTAGAGAGATTTGCTCTTCCTCTAAGAACCAAGAGGAGGTGCGTTTTAATATACCCAGAAGTTTAGCTGCCTGTTCCCAAGTTACAAGTAGCCCTTGATCTTCTATCAGCTTAAGCAGGCTTTCTATAGCACCACCCCTGGGTGGGATGGGGGTTGGGGAGTTGGGGTGGGGGATGGAGAATCTTTACCTAGGATCTGTCCCATTTCAGCCAAAAAGTTACTAGTTTAGTCTTTAAGAAAATAAGTTCCCTGTTTGTCTTATACTCACCTAAATTTCTGGTCACTGGAGACTTCTTCAGTGAAAGTAGGGTCCTTGGTTCCCACGCTTGGGCGCCAAATGTAATGACCGCGTATTTAAAATCAGCCAGAGTCAGGAATTCAGGTTAAGGGAAAATCTTCAATATTTATTGAAGTGAAGAGGTGAATAAAGATTGCGATAGCAATATGGGCAGTTGCGACAGGAAGCCAGCTAACAGAGAGCGATCTGAGCTGAGCAAACCGTTGCAATGGCCATCCCAAAAATCTCTCCTCCCCTTCCTTTTCCACTCCCCTGCCTCTACCCACCAAAATCGTCATTTCCTATACAACACATCAGGACTTGCACAAAGAGTGGGTGGGGGCCATTCTTTCTCCAAGCTTATATATTAATAGAGTATGGTCCAATTACTATTTAGCCTCATGTGCTTGGGACCTCAGTGCATCAACTCAAGCCTCAGCCCATTACAGAGTAGATGCCCATCAGTTGGGAATGGCTGAATAAGTTATGGTATATGATTGTTATGCAATATTTTTGTTTTGTAAGAAATGATGAGCAGGCTGATTTCAGAGAGGTCTAGAAAAACTTACATGAATTGATGCTTTGTTAAGTCAGCAGAACCAAGAGAACATTGTACACAATAACAAAATTATGCAATGATCAGTTATGATGGACTTGGCTTTTTTTAGCAATTAGATGATTAAAGATAATTCCAATAGACTTGGGATGTAAAGTACCATCCACATCCAGAGAGAGAACTATGAGGACTGAATATGTATCAGAACATAATGTTTTCACCTATTTTGCTGTTGTTTGCTTGTTTTTTTAACTTTCTATTTTTTCTCCTTTTGATCTGATTTTTTTTTTTTTTTTTTTTTTTTTTTTTTTTTTTTTTTTTTTTTTTTTTTTTTTTTTTTTTTTTTTTTTTTTTTTTTTTTTTTTTTTTTTTTTTTTTTTTTTTTTTTTTTTTTTTTTTTTTTTTTTTTTTTTTTTTTTTTTTTTTTTTTTTTTTTTTTTTTTTTTTTTTTTTTTTTTTTTTTTTTTTTTTTTTTTTTTTTTTTTTTTTTTTTTTTTTTTTTTTTTTTTTTTTTTTTTTTTTTTTTTTTTTTTTTTTTTTTTTTTTTTTTTTTTTTTTTTTAACAAATAACAGATTATAATTAGCAATTAATTAAAAAGACAGGAGAAGGGTTGCTGCTTGAGGTAGGCACATTGATAGCAATAAGAAGTGAGAGAAAAAAAATCCCTATTGATCAGAGAAATGCAAATTAAGATAACTCTCAGGTACCACTACAAACCTCTCAGATTGGTTAATATGACAGGAAAACATAATGACCAATGTTGCAGGGAATGTGGGAAAACTGGGACATTAATATATTGTTGGTGGAGTTGTGAACTGATCCAACCATTCTGGAGAGCAATTTGGAACTATGCCCAAAGGGCTATCAAAATGTGCATATTATTTTTCAATTTCTGAGACTGGATTTTAAACTCAGTTCTGATTCTAGGCTTAGTTCTCTAGTTACACGCCTATACTGTATTACAGAGCTTCCTCTAGCTAGAAAACTATTAACAACAAACAAAAGAACTCAAAAAGCACTGCTGTCTGGGATAATTTAATACAATAGCAACTAACCCTACATACTTTAATAAGCTTGAGAGGATTTCTATATTATAGCATATTTTCAATGATTCTGAATCAGTTTTCAAAACTTAAATTAGTTTGCTCAAGGTCCTTTGCTTAAGAAGTGAAGAAAATATATGATAGCTTTTAGAAAGATTTCCTTCCTAATTATCATTATAGAACATTGTTCTTTTTTAACTTTATATATATTATAGAACAACATTCTGATGCCTTAATGATAAAGTTCAAATACATGGCAGAAGAAAGGAGTTCAGGAGGTGAAAGGGGGAGACTGTGCAATAACTCATTCATTGTAAGGCAAGATTAATAAAGCATCTCTGTAACAATGCTAAGAAGGAGCAGCAAATGTGGTAAACAAACACACAGAGACCCTCTAATAAAAAACCATTTACAAAACCTTTCACAGACTGGCTCAAGATGATTCTAATTGTAGTCAACACAAACACAATCCAATGGACTGAAAACTGGCAAGGGAGCTAGAAAGAGTAAGTAATGATTAATGGCGATGCAGCAAGTGGGCCAAGATGTCTGCCACACTGGTTATTAGGCCAGGTTGAATTTACCCTTTATTAATGATCTGAAAGAATAAGTAAACATCACATTAACTAAATATGCAGATTTAATTCATGAAGTGTTACCCATGTACACAAGGGAGAAAAATATAAGTATTCAATTATTGGAAGGGCTGACATGCGGAAGAGGGATTAGGCTTGTGCTTTTGATCTCTAGAGGGTAGTACTAGAAGACTGAACTTGCAAAGGAGCAAATTTAGGCTTGGTTGAAGGCAAAAAACTTCCTAACAATTAGATTTATCTAGAAAGGGCTGTCCCTGGAGGTAGTGGGTTATTCCTCTTTAAAAATCTTCAAACAGTTTGAATTACCAACTGTCATATATGTTGCAGAAATGATTCTATTTCTACTTATGGATCAGACTAATGGCCACTGAGGTCCCTACCAACTCTCAAATTTTCTGAGCCTATAATGAAACAATTCTATGATTCAGTGTTATTTTATATTGGTGGTGGGTTATTTTTATTTTGTTCTTTCAATGTGTTTTATATTATCTCTCATTCATTCAAAGTGTAATTTAGTAAATATCTACTATGTACAAAGTAATGTATCATGTCCAGGATACAGAAATTATTAAGATGAAATTCTTTCCATCAAGAAGACTGCAACCTAATAGATAAAATCAAAGACTTGAGGCCAGCATGGTATAATGAAAGGAGCACTACAATTAGGGATTCTGGATGTAGAGATGGAACAGAATTTAGAAATAATTTAGCACAACTGCTTCATTTTACAGAGAAGGAAAATAATATCCATTACAGTATAATGACTTTTACAAAGTTAGACAAATAGTAAGCAACAAAACAAAGCCTCAAACCCAGATGTTCTGATTCTACTCAGGTGGTATTTATATTGCTTTTCTCACTTTTTTTACATTATTATTTTTTTAATTTCATCTTAATCAATTAATCTCATGACACTAGTCTGTCTAGATCTTTATGATATCACACAAGTGTCAAAACATCTTTGACTTTATCCAAATCATTGAAAGAGATTCATTTGGAGAGGTTAATGACAGATTCCTGTGTTATTACTCTGTAGACCACTGTCCATTTTGATATCAACCCACTAATGTCTATCTGGTCATTATGATCATTGATCCAGTTCCATATCAACCTAATTATGCTTTCATCTATGTTATTTCTATTGTAACCTTGAACATCATATAAGAGATTGTCAAATTTTATTGTGGTGAGGGGTGGGGGGTGGTAATAGTTTTTTATTTACAAAACATATGCATGGGTAATTTTTCCAACATAGATCTTTGCAAAACCTTTTGTTCCAAATTTTCCCCTTCTCCCCCTAACCTCTCCCCTAGATGGCAAATAGTCCAATACGTGTTAAATATGTTAAAATACATGTTGAATCCAATATATGTATACATATTTATACAGCTATCTTGCTGCACAAGAAAAATCAGATCAAGAAGGAAGGAAAAGAAAAACTGAGAAAGAAAGCAAAATGCAAACAAATAACAAGAGAGAGAATAAGAATGCTATGCTGTGTTCCATACTCTGTTCCCATGGTTCTCACTCTAGGTGTAAATGGCACTCTTCATCACAAAATCATTAGAACTGGCCTCAATCATCTCATTGTTGAAGAGAGCCACGTCCATCAGAATTGATTGTTGTAGTCTTATTGTTATCATGTATAATGATCTCCTGATTCTGCTCATTTCACTTAGCATCAGTTCATGTAGGTCTCTCTGGTCATTTCTTATGGAACAATAATATTCCACACCATTCATATACCATAATTTATTCAGCCATTCTCCAATTGATGGGCATCCACTCAGTTTCCAGTTTCTTGCTATAATGTCCAGGTTAGCTCTCTGGAGGGCCTCAGGATCAGTCAGAGTCAGGATCAAAGTCCTTGGTCTTTAGGAGAAGAAGTGAAGGAGGCAGGCAAGCTGCCACAAAGATGAATCATGGACTCAGGAGTCTGGAGACTGAAGTCCTCTCTCCTCAGTGTACTGCAGCCAAGAAAGTCTGACCCTCTTCCTCAGCCCTCTAATCCTTGCCTCTGATTATCTCATCACAATGCAGTCAGCAAGAACCAACCGTGAGAAGAACCATCACATCACCATATATTTATAGAACCATTATCACACCTTGAGTGGTTAATTAGCCATAAGTGCTCAGCTGTCTTAGATTCAAAAATACCTTTTCAGAGTTCCAGGCCTCTACACTTGCCTCTACAAAAAGGGCTGCCACAAACATTTTTGCGCATGTGGGTCCCTTTCCCTCCTTTAAGTTCTCTTTGGGATGTACTACCAGTAGAAACACTGCTGGATCAAAGGATATGAACAGTTTGATAACTTTTTAAGTATAGTTTCAAACTACTCTCCAGAGTTTTTGGCTCCATTCACAGGTTCACCAACAATGTATCAGTGTCCCAGTTTTCCCACATCCCTTCCAACATTGGTCACTATAGTTTCCTGTCATCTTAGCCAATCTGACAGGTAATGGTATCTCAGAGTTGTCTTAATTTGCATTTCTCTGGTCAATAGTGATTTGGAATACCTTTTCATATGATTAGAAATGGTTTTAATTTCTTCATCTGAAAATTGTCTGTTCATATCCTTTGACCATTTATCAATTGGAGAATGACTTGAACTATTATAAATTTGAGTCAGTTCTCTATATATTTTAGAAATGAGACCTTTATCAGAATTTTTTAATATAAAAATGTTTTCCCAGTTTATTGCTTCCCTTCTAATCTTGTCTGCATTAGTTTTGTTTGTACAAAACCTTTTTAATTTAATGTAATCAAAATTATCTGTTTTGTGGTCAGTAATGATCTCACAAATTCCTTCTTCCTCCACAAATCTGAGAAGTAAACCATCCTCTGTCCTTCTAATTTGTTTATAATATCATTCTTTATGTCTAGATCATGAACTCATTTCAACCTGATTTTGGTATAAGGTGTTAGGTGTGGGTCTATGCCTACTTCCTGCCATATTAGTTTCCAATTTTCCCAACAGTTTTGTCAAATAGTACATTTTTATCCCAAAAGCTGGGGTCTTTGGGTTTGTTGAATACTAGATTGCAATAGTCATTGACTATTTTGTTCTGTGAGCCTAACCTATTCCACTGATCAACTTCCCTATTTCTTAGCCAGTACCAAAAAGTTTTGATGACTGCTGTTTTATAACATACTTTTAGATCTGGTACAGCTTAGCCTCCTTCATTTGCTTTTCTCTTCATTAATTCCTTTGAAATTCTTGACCTTTTGTTCTTTCAGAGGAATTTTGTTGTTATTTTTTCTAGGTCAATAAAATAGTTTCTTGGGAGTTTCATTGGTATAACACTAAATAAACAGATTAGTTTAGATTAGTTTAGGTAGTACTGTCATCTTTATTGTATTTGTCTAACCTATCCAAGAGCACTTGTTATTTTTCCAATTGCTTAGATCTGACTTTATTTGTGTGGAAAATATTTTGTAGCTTTGCTTATATAGTTTCTGACTGTCCCTTGGCAGATAGATTCCCAAATATTTTATACTATCAGCAATTATTTTAAATGAAATTTCTCTTTGTATCTCTTGCTATTGTATTTTGTTAGTGATGTATAAGAAGAATGCTGATGATTTATGTGGATTTATTTTGTATACTGCAACTTTGCTAAAGTTGTAGATTACTTCTAATAGTTTTTACTTGATTCTCTAGAGTTCTCTAAGAATACCATCATATCATCTTCAAAGAGTGATAATTTGGCTTCCTCACTAACTACTCTAATTCTTCTAATCTCTTTTTCTTCTCTTATTGTCAAAGCTAGCATTTCAAATACAATATTGAATAATAATTGTGATAGTGAGCAACTCTGTTTCAAGTGGTGATGGTTTTTATTGTTATTCAGTTGTTTCAGTAATGTCCAATTATCCATGTCCTTATTTGGAGGTTTTCTTGGAAAGATACTGGAGTAATTTGTCACTTCCTTCTCCAGAGAAAACTGAGGCAAATAGGATTAAGTGATTTGCTTAAGAGTTACACAGCAACTAAATATCACACAGCTTATAAGTATCTGAGGCCAAATTTCAACTTCCAACTAGTTATGAAGGCTCAAAAATTCAGAGACTTTTAAAATGTTCACATCATTCTTATTTTTAACTTTAAAATTTCTTTTACATCTGTTCTTTCTATTTTAATTGTTGCTTTTGTAGTTCCAGGTCTCACATGCCACTACTTAGCCTATTACAATATCCTCTTCACAGTTCTTGACTGTTCTTTTTTCTTCTTCTTTCTTTTTTTTTTTTTTTTAATTTTTTTTATTTAATAATTACATTATATTGACACTCATTTCTGTTCCGATTTTTTTTTTCCCCTCCCTCCCTCCACCCCCTCCCCTAGATGGCAAGCAGTCCTTTATATGTTGGATATGTTGCAGTATATCCTAGATACAATATATGTTTGCAGAACCGAACAGTTCTCTTGTTGCGTAGGGAGAATTGGATTCAGAAGGTATAAATAATCCGGGAAGAAAAACAAAAATGCAGATAGTTCACATTCGTTTCCCAGTGTTCTTTCTTTGGGTGTAGCTGCTTTTGTCCGTCATTTATCAATTGAAACTCAGGTCTCTTTGTCAAAGAAATCCACTTCCATCAAAATATGTCCTCATACAGTATCGTTGTCGAAGTGTATAATGATCTCCTGGTTCTGCTCATTTCACTTAGCATCAGTTCATGTAGGTCTCTCCAAGCCTCTCTGTATTCATCCTGCTGGTCATTTCTTACAGAACAATAATATTCCATAACATTCATATACCACAATTTACCCAGCCATTCTCCAATTGATGGGCATCCATTCATTTTCCAGTTTCTAGCCACTACAAACAGGGCTGCTACAAACATTTTGGCACATACAGGTCCCTTTCCCTTCTTTAGTATTTCTTTGGGATATAAGCCCAATAGAAACACTGCTGGATCAAAGGATATGCACATTTTGATAATTTTTTGGGCATAATTCCAGATTGCTCTCCAGAATGGTTGGATTCGTTCACAACTCCACCAACAATGCATTAGTGTCCCAGTTTTCCCGCATCCCCTCCAACATTCATCATTATTTTTTCCTGTCATCTTAGCCAATCTGACAGGTGTGTAGTGGTATCTCAGAGTTGTCTTAATTTGCATTTCTCTGATCAATAATGATTTGGAACACTCTTTCATATGAGTGGTAATAGTTTCAATCTCATCCTCTGAAAATTGTCTGTTCATATCCTTTGACCATTTATCAATTGGAGAATGGCTTGATTTCTTATAAATTTGAGTCAGTTCTCTATATATTTTGGAAATGAGGCCTTTATCAGAACCTTTAACTGTGAAAATGTTTTCCCAGTTTGTTGCTTCCCTTCTAATCTTGTTTGCATTAGTTTTATTTGTACAAAGGCTTTTTAATTTGATGTAATCGAAATTTTCTATTCTGTGATCAGTAATGGTCTCTAGTTCATCTTTGGTCACAAATTTCTTTCTCCTCCACAAGTCTGAGAGATAAACTATTCTATGTTCCTCTAATTTATTTATAATCTCGTTCTTTATGCCTAGGTCATAGACCCATTTTGATCTTATCTTGGTATATGGTGTTAAGTGTGGGTCCATGCCTAATTTCTGCCATACTAATTTCCAATTATCCCAGCAGTTTTTATCAAATAATGAATTCTTTTCCCAGAAGTTAGGGGCTTTGGGTTTGTCAAACACTAGATTGCTATAATTGACTATTCTGTCTTGTGAGCCTAGCCTTTTCCACTGATCCACTAATCTATTTCTTAGCCAATACCAAATGGTTTTGGTGACTGCTGCTTTATAATATAATTTTAGATCAGGTACAGCTAGGCCACCTTCATTTGATTTTTTTTTCATTAATTCCCTTGAGATTCTCGACTTTTTATTGTTCCATATGAATTTTGTTGTTATTTTTTCTAGATCAATAAAATATTTTCTTGGAAGTCTGATTGGTATAGCACTAAATAAATAGATTAGTTTAGGGAGTTTTGTCATCTTTATTATGTTCGCTCGGCCGATCCAAGAGCACTTAATATTTTTCCAATTATTTAAGTCTGACTTTATTTGTGTGGAGACTTTTTTATAATTTTGCTCATATAATTCCTGACTTTCCTTTGGTAGATAGATTCCCAAATATTTTATGGTATCAACAGTTATTCTGAATGGAATTTCTCTTTGTATCTCTTGCTGTTGGGTTTTGTTGGTGATGTATAAAAATGCTGAGGATTTATGGGGATTTATTTTGTAGCCAGCTACTTTGCTAAAATTATGAATTATTTCCAATAGCTTTTTGGTAGAATCTCTGGGGTTCTCTAGGTATACCATCATATCATCTGCAAAGAGTGATAGTTTGGTTTCCTCATTGCCTACTCTAATTCCTTTTATATCTTTCTCGACTCTTATTGCCGAGGCTAGTGTTTCTAATACGATATTAAATAATAATGGTGATAGTGGGCAACCTTGCTTCACTCCAGATCTTACTGGGAAAGGTTCCAGTTTTTCCCCATTGCATATGATGCTTACTGATGGTTTTAAATATATGCTCCTGACTATTTTAAGGAAAAGTCCATTTATTCCTATGCTCTCAAGTGTTTTTATTAGGAATGGATGTTGGATTTTATCAAATGCTTTTTCTGCATCTATTGAGATGATCATGTGGTTTTTGTTTGTTTGGTTATTGATATAGTCAATTATGCTAATAGTTTTCCTAATATTGAACCAGCCCTGCATTCCTGGTATAAATCCTACTTGGTCATAGTGTATTATCCTGGTGACAATTTTCTGTAATCTTTTTGCTAATATTTTATTTAAGATTTTAGCATCAATATTCATTAGGGAGATTGGTCTATAATTTTCTTTCTCTGTTTTCAGCCTACCTGGTTTAGGTATCAGTACCATATCTGTGTCATAAAAGGAGTTTGGTAGGACTCCTTCAATCCCTATTTTTTCAAATAGTTTATATAACATTGGAGTTAATTGTTCTTTAAATGTTTGGTAGAATTCACATGTAAATCCATCTGGTCCTGGGGATTTTTTCTTAGGGAGTTGATTGATAGTTTGTTCTATTTCTTTTTCTGAGATGGGACTGTTTAGGATATTTATTTCTTCCTCTGTTAGTTTGGGCAAGCTGTATTTTTGGAGGTATTTTTCTATTTCATTTAAGTTGTCGAATTTATTGGCATAAAGTTGGGCAAAGTAACTCCTAATTATTGCTCTAATTTCCTCTTCGTTAGTGGTGAGTTCTCCCTTTTCATTTTTAAGACTAACAATTTGATTTTCCTCTTTCCTTTTTTTAATCAGATTTACTAAGGGTTTGTCTATTTTGTTGGTTTTTTCATAGAACCAACTCTTAGTTTTATTAATCAATTCAATTGTTTTTTTACTTTCAATTTTATTGATCTCACCTTTTACTTTTAGAATTTCAAGTTTAGTGTTTGACTGGGGGTTTTTAATTTGTTCCTTTTCTAGCATTTTTAATTGCAAACCCAATTCATTGACCTTCTCTTTCTCTATTTTATACAAATAGGCCTCTAGAGATATGAAATTTCCCCTTATTACCGCTTTGGCTGCATCCCATACATTTTGGTATGATGTCTCATTATTATCGTTTTCTTGGGTGAAGTTATTAATTATGTCTATGATTTGCTGTTTTACCCAATCATTCTTTAGTATGAGATTATTTAGTTTCCAATTATTTTTTGGTCTACTTCCCCCTGCTTTTTTGTTGAATGTAATTTTCATTGCATCGTGGTCTGAAAAGGATGCATTTACTATTTCTGCCTTACTACATTTGAGTTTGAGGTTTTTATGTCCTAATATATGGTCAATTTTTGTATAGGTTCCATGAACTGCTGAAAAGAAAGTGTATTCCTTTCTGTCTCCATTACATTTTCTCCAGAGATCTATCATATCTAGCTTTTCTAGTATTCTGTTTACCTCTTTGACTTCTTTCTTATTTATTTTCTGGTTTGATTTATCTAATTCTGAGAGTGCAAGGTTAAGATCTCCCACTATTATAGTTTTGCTGTCTATTTCTTCTTGCAGCTCTCTTAGTTTCTCTTTTAAGAATTTAGATGCTACCCCACTTGGTGCATATATGTTTAATATAGATAGTGCTTCATTATCCATGCTACCCTTTAGCAAGATATAGTGTCCTTCCTTATCTCTTTTAATTAGGTCAATTTTTGCTTTAGCTTGATCTGAGATCAGGATGGCTACCCCTGCTTTTTTGACTTCACCTGAAGCATAGTAGATTTTGCTCCAACCTTTTACCTTTAACCTGCATGTATCTCCCCGCTTCAGGTGTGTTTCCTGTAAACAACATATTGTAGGATTCTGGCTTTTAATCCATTCTGCTAACCGCTTCCTCTTTATGGGGGAGTTTACCCCGTTCACGTTTATGGTTAGAATGACCAATTCTGTATTACTTGCCATCTTGTTAACCCCGGTTTATGCTTTCCTCCCTTCTTTCCCCTTCCCCCCCTTCCAAGTATTAAGCTTGTGAGCACCCCTTGCTTCTCACAGCCCTCTCTTTTTAGTGTCCCTCCCCCCGCCTTAGAGTTCCTCCCCCTATCTTACCCCTTTCCCTCCCAGTTCCCGTATTCCCTTCCGCTTAGCTTATTCCTTCCCTTTCCACTTTTCCCTTCTCACTTTTCAATGAGATGGGAGAAGTTTCACCTTAGATTGAATATGTCTTAAGATTTTTCACTTAAAGCCAATTCTGAAGGCAGTAAGATACCCACTATATTCATCCCCCTCCATTCTTTCTCTCAGATATAATAGGTTTCCTATGCCTCTTCATGAGATGTACTACCCCCACTTTACCCTTTTTCTGGTACAATGTCCTTTCCACATCAATTTCTAGAACAAGGTATACATGTATTCTTTATACATCTATATAGTCAAAATATAGTTCCCAAGATTAATCTTTACCTTTTTAGATTTCTCTTGAGTTCTATATTTGTAGATCAAACTTTTTGTTAAGTTCTGGTTTTTTCATCAGAAATAGATGAAATTCGCTTACTTCGTTGAATGTCCATCTTCTTCCCTGGAAAAAGATGCTCATTCTCGCTGGGTAAGTTATTTTTGGTTGCATACCAAGTTCCTTAGCCTTTCGGAATATCATATTCCAGGCCCTTCGATCTTTTAATGTGGATGCTGCCAGATCCTGGGTGATCCTTATTGTGGCTCCTTGATACTTGAATTGGGTTTTTCTAGCCGCTTGCAATATTTTTTCTTTCACCTGAGGGTTCTGGCATTTGGCCACTATATTCCTTGGTGTTTTGATTTTAGGATCCCTTTCAGTGGGTGATCGATGAATCCTTTCAATGTTTATTTTTTCCTCTGTTCCTATGACTTCTGGGCAGTTCTCTTTGATGATTTCCTGGAAGACAGTGTCCAGGCTCTTTTTTTCATCATGTTTTTCTGGGAGTCCAATGATTCTCAGATTGTCTCTCCTGGATCTGTTTTCCAGGTCTGTTGTCTTCCCCAGAAGGTATTTCACATTTTTCTCCATTGTTTGATTTTTTTGGATTTGCTTGACTGATTCTTCTTGTCTCCTCGAGTCATTCAATTCCACTTGTTCAATTCTGATTTTCAGTGAAGTATTCTCTTCACTCACTTTTTAAAAATCTTTCTCTAATTGTCCAATTGAGTTCTTTTGTTCTGTGGAATTTTTTTCCATTTCGCCAATTTTGTTTTTTAGAGAGCTGTTTTCTGTTTCCAGTTCACTAATCCTATTTTTCAAGGATTTCACTTCTTTATCCACTCTCTCTTTAACTTTCTCCAGACTCTTTTCCCATTTTTCTTCTAGCTCCCTTGTGAGAGCCTTTTTAATCACTTCTATGAGGTTCATCTGTACTGAGGAACAGACGATCTCCTCCTTTGGGGAATCACCTGGGGACTGCCTGTTTTTAGTCTCCTCAGGATTTAGAGTCTGCTCTCTGTCTGTATAGAAGCTGTCAAGGGTTAAAGTCCTCTTCAGCTTCTTGCTCATTCTGTCTATTAATCAGAGACAAACTACCAAAGAAAAACAGAAAAAACTGGAGTCTTTCTTTGGGGGGGGTCTGGGTGTGTTATCGAGCTTCCTCTACAGACTGCAGGGGGCAGCAGTGAGGCACTAGCAGGACTGTGCTGCGCCTGCGCTCTGAGATCCCAGAGCGTGCTGAGTCACTGAGGGGGGGGTAGGGGGGGGGCGGCCAGGTCCTGAGAGACTCCAGCTGTTTGCGGTTGTATTCTTCAGCCCAGGTGTTTTTAGCTTCTCTGTTGGGCTGTTGACTTGCTGCAGGTTCCAAACCTGTAGCGAAGCTCTCCCCGCAGAGACGGCTACGATCACTCCCCACCCCCTCTCAGCTTTGCTCCCGTGCTCTCACTGCCGCTGCCCTCAGCCTGCGCCCGATCTAAAACCGCCCCAGCCCTCCAGTAAAGACAGACCTTTCTTGGCGGATCTCAAGGATGGCTTCTCTTGGTAACTATTTGTGGGTTTTTTTCAGTCAAGCATTGATTCAGAGGCTTGTAATGAAGTGGATAGTGAGAGAAAGCGCGGAGCTTATGCAACTGTGAGCCTCCTCTCCGCCATCTTAACCGGAAGTCCGATATCTCTTTTCTTCTTCTTTCACAGGTCTTCTAAATCAATCTTCATAATAAATATCTCTGATCATTTAATTCACCTGCTCAAAGCACATTTAATGACTTTATATTACCAGTATGATAAAACCAAAGTTTGTGGTCAAGGTCATTCCAAAAGGACAAAGTCTATTAGCCTTATTTTATGTTAATACACGCACACATACACATACACACACACACATATATGTATGTATGTATATATATATATATATATATATATATATATATATATATATATATATATATACGCTCAATATTCAAGTCAATATGTATGTAATCTTTAATGTTTTCTCTAAAATGCAATGTTCTCTGTAGAGGTTTTCTTGGGGTCTCTGGAGGCAGCCTTCATTTCAGTTCAGTAATCACCACAACTACAGCCAGGTGTTAAAGTAGAAAGCTCTTATTATTTCCTTTAAAGTCTTGTTTCCTTCCCTGGGGCCCAGTTAGCTTTCTTAGAAACCTATCTCTCTCTCCTTGGTTCCGAGAGCTTGAGCTCCTACCTGCCTTCTCTGCCCTCTGAATCTGTCCGACTCCAAAGGTTTGTGCTTCAGCCTCCAGTCACCAGAAAGGTGGACAATGGAATGAATCTGTCTTAGCCTCTGAGAGCTTCTAGTGTGCTTGTCTTTTCTGGCCCTAAATGCTTCTAGCTTATATGCCCCACACTGAGTACACACCAATCATTATATCACTAGGAAACCATTATTTGTTATAGGATTAAATCAATGCTAAACTAGATTTAACCATTGTCTCAATTCCACTTAGTACCTTATTTCAAGTTCTGTCTCATAACATCTCCTTGTAGGATTAAATCAATCATACTGAACCTTTCTAAATTAGATAACTATTGTCTCTATCAATTCCACTAACTTAGTACCTTGTAAGAATCCTTTGCTTCAAGTTCAGAGTTCTGGCCCATAATAGTAATCCCCAAATATATTATAAATATTCTTTTGGTGCCTTATTTTTTTTTGAAATCTTATTCATCCAGGAAAGCCCAATTCTAATGCTTTAATTTAAGTAATTATGTTTATTACCCTCACCTGCCCCCACCTAAAAGTTTAAGAAATTACTTCTCTAAAAGCTCATTTTGATGTTTATACCTTTATTACAATATTTATTATATTTTATCTTTCATGATTAATTTAGCTTAATAATAATGGTACAATTTCTTTCTATTTATATATCTTATATATCTATATGTGTATATAGATAGATAGATATAGATATTTTTCTTCAGGGCTACAAAGTACTTTTACATATTCCATCTCATTTGATATTCACAAAATTGCTGTGAAGTAGATATGTAATGTATTAAAACTGCCATTTTACATATGAAAAAACTGAAATTGAGAGTCTGAATGATCACCTGCATATAAGGGGAAGTTAGAGAAATTTGGAAATAGGACCACAAACTTAATACAGAAACATAATTTTGTAATTATGGGAAATTCAATTTTCAGGACATCCATACATTGTTGCTCTTTCTCAGTCAAAAACAGAACTGTGAATATGAAATGTCCTTAGTACCTGGGAGAGCTACTTCTTACAAGACACTGTTCTAGATTTCTCCAGTATTCTGCCTCAAGGCTCTTCCCAAAATTTTAGTTTACATATTTTTATGTATTCCATATTTATGTTTCTGTGCAGTTTTGCTTTATCCTAAGAGAATGTAAGCTTTTTGAAGGCATAGACATTTTTCTCTTTTGTCTTCATTTCCTCAGTACCTGAACAAAGCAGATACTTAATAAATATTTGTTCAATTGAATGAAATTTCTTTGAATGCCCTTTTCTCTATTTTGCACAAACCTTACTTCATACATATAATGGAAAATAAATGTCTGCAAAGAGCAAAGAATGATCAATAGACTATGACCTCCAGGAAATGAGACTACTTTTTCGTCTTTGATTACTACTCTTAGAACAGCGATGGAAACATGGCCCTCAATAAATGCTTGTTGACTTAACTTTCCATTCTATTTTAATCTGTTGCTTCTGTCTACAAGAGATCACACTAATGGGATCAAGAAACAAAATGATATATCAATCTGAATTTTGCACTTCATGATTTTTTGTATTCTTCAATCAACCAGCAACTAATGATTAATCACTATCATTATCTACCCATTAAACTCAAACTTTTTGTTACTACCAGAATAGAAAATAATTATATTTGGGTGGCAGGGGAAGTCCTGTAACAAAAATCACTAAACCCCACTTTCCAAGTATACAAAGAATAGAAGAGAAGAAATGAAATTGTAGGAAAGACAAGAGCTAAGTGACCAAGGAGAGAGCAGAAACAGGAAAAACAAGGATGCCACCTTCTAGACCATCCTTCTATTCCCAAATGAGAGAATTAGCACTTTACACTTGGAAACCAACCCTTTGTCTATGTTTTCTAAACAAAAAGGCTCTGGCTTCTTAGTTTCAGGCTTCCAGAACTCTAGTTGGTCCCATCTGGACCCAATTTACCTACTCCAAGCATTGATCTGGAGAGGATGGAATGGAAAGTTGGGAAGTGTTGAGTAAATTTTCCAAGTCCACCTGCCAATGGGTAGGGACATTAACCCTTGTTGCTTATTAAAGGAAAGTGAGAAATTACCTGAACGGTACAGAATTGTTGGCTGCCCAGTGATAGGGATTCTAGATAGCACAAAAGATTTCTATCCTATAATTCAAACCCACTCCTGATTCTGAGAATGTCATAAGAAGGTGACTTATTGAAGAAATACATGGATCATATACTGACTTTCCAAACTTTCATAGTATAGGCGATAGAACAGATTAATCTATCATCACAATAGAGAGAGTACCATGAGGGAACGTTGAAAGATTCCATCCTGTAAGCAACAAAAAGCAAAGATTATACCTCTTACCTTTTGCATAATGATTTGGCTAATCAACCCAGACAAAAAGAATTAAAGCCCGTCTTCCCGAAATTAAGTGAGGTACTTTCTCTATTGTGCCTATAGATTAATCTGTTCTATCGCCTATATTAGGATAAATAAATGTTTTGAAGGGTGTCACAAATAGTTAAATTAGTTATATGTAGGACTAGATCTAGCTCAAAATGGTCGGGGTTAGCAGAAATCTTTTAGGTGTAAGCTAAATGCTTTATTTAAGCTATATTTTGATTATCCAAATGCACTTTCCAGTACACTTACCATGTTACGACTTTTCTCCTCTTTTCTGCGTATTCTTATTAGGTATAGGAAGTTACTTTATCGAGGAGGGTGACCGGCGGTGTGTACGCACCCTATTGCCTATTTCAATTAAGCTCTCTATTCTTAATTTACTATTAAATCCTCCTTCATGTCTTTGTTTCAATAGACAATTCGTTGTGTTCTAATATAGAAAATGTAGCCCATTGCTTCCCCCTCCATATGCTACCCCTTGACCTAATGTTTTTATGGTTTCATGATTTTGCTCACTTTGATTCCCTATTGGGGTGAGCTGACGATGGCGATATATAGCCTGATAAGTGAGGAGGGGTGAGGTGTATTGGGGTTTATCGATTATAGAACAGACTCCTCTAGGAGGGTCTAGAGCACCAGCAAGTCCTTTGAGTTTTAAGCAGTGGCTTGTAGTTTCTGGCGAGTAATTTTGTTATTTAATTATCTCAGTTTACGGCTAAGCATAGTGGGGCCTCTAATCCCAGTTTGTACCTTAGCTTTAGTGTCTTCAGCAGGGGGTAAAGTCACGTAAATTGTGTATTTTAATTTTAATGCGATTACAGCAGTCCCCGGATTGGGGGGGAGGGGGGTAGAGAGAAAATAACATAACATGTAATGATATCTGACATACAGTGAAGGCACAAACATCAATCTGTATGTTAAATATTGGTAAAGTTTATTTTTAGATAGAATGAATGCATATATATAAATACATATATACATACATTATATATATGTATATGTGTCTACATGTCGGCTTGTGTACATACACACATACATATATTATATTTGTACATATATATGTATATATATATGCATCTCTTTCCCACATCCCACTCATTCATCTTAAATAACCTTTAAGGTATCTATACCCTATTTTGGAAAATATTATTTGTATATCATCTAGTTTAACTCTTTCTATCACAAATAAGGAGTCTAAGACCTAGAGAAAGTGAACTTCCTAAGATGTTGAAGGTGAAATATAACAAACTACATTGAAATTAAGCTCTTCTGACTTCAAATAGCCTGCGTTTCTACTGCATTGTTCCTTAAATTATATGTGATCTCTCTCTTCGTTTGTTAAAGAAATGGAAGAGTTTAAATGTGTTTGTTTAAACCTAGAGATCAGAAAAAGGACACAGGAGTAGAAGTTGAAGGAAATCAGACTTCTACTTCAAAGGTAGTTACCCAAAGCAGGGTGATGTAATGAGTTACCCTCACTAGAAATATTCAAGCAGAGGTCTGATGTTTTATCAGGATATTGTAGTGAGGAATCTTACCCAAGGACATTGTGAAACAAATGAACTTTTTGGTGCTTTTTCACTCTGAGTTTCTAGAATGTGAAGATGAATGACTGCTGACTCTGCTAGTTTCTATTTGTCAGAAGATGCCTAAAAGAAGTTGTTCCATTTTCCCTAAGGGCATGCATGCCTGCTTCAGAGTCTCTGACAGCAAATATAAATGCAGGGCACGAGTGTAGAAACCTGAGCTTCAAGGGCTAAGATAAGTAAAGGAGATTCATATTACTCCCTTTCACCACTCTACTTTCTGGCAAAACAAGCTATTACCCAATCTCTACATTTCATGTCTTGTTCCCCACATATTTGTAGAAACCAGCTCCCATGCTTGGAATCCATGTTTTCTTGATCTGCCTAAGAATACTTCTCAGTTCAGGTGCCCTCTGATCATCTCCCCTCCTCAGTATAGGTTTTCTCTTTCCTCAAAGTACACTTTACTTATATGTATCTATGGGCTTCTAGCTCCATGGAGGAATATGCTTCTGGAGCTTGTTCATATTAGCTCTTCAAATTTGGTTGTTTTCCAATGTGAACATTTACACCTTGAAATCATCCAATGCTACTAGTTACAGTTTGGTTTATTGTTTTTATGATTATCTATATTTTAAAAAGTGATGGAAAATATTAATGCAGATTAATCATAAAAGAATGCTTTATATACAAAACTTCTTCCTCCTACAAAGCTGGTTGTTAAACATTTACCAGCACATCTCTCTACTGTAGAGCTAAAAGGAAGGTCCAAGGTCATGCAATCCAATATCTTCATTTTCCAGATGAGGAAACTGGTTCTATCTACTCAGCAGAACGGAAAGGTAAACACCCAAAAGGCAAATACTGTTTCTTTTTGTCTTGTGGAGTTCAAGCACTTAAGACAGGACTATGTCAAATTAGGTATTTAATAAATGTTTGTTGGAGTGAAGAAAGCCAGACTTTATTAAGGAAAAAAAAAAAAGAAAGAAAGATAATGAGGCAATGGAAAGTTCTATAAGTCAGGGGCACACACAACAAAGAAAAAAAAAGGTTGTTGGCCCAATGGGTATGTTGGGCCTGGAATCAAGAAGATCTAACTTCAGCTCTAGCCTCAGATACTTACTAGTTGTGTGACCCTGGACAAGTAATTTAGTCTCAGTTTCCTTATCTGTCAAATGGAAATAATACTAAGTCCTATCTACCAAGGTTTTTGTGAGGATAAAATGATCTAATTTTATGATGCTTAACACTACATGGTGGGTATGATATAAATGTTATTTATTTTTTAATTTTTTATGGGAGTAGAACAATAGTTAGAAAACAGGAAAGAGGGAATCAGGTACAATTGCTTTTAGTTTGAAAACCTGGGTTTCAAGCCTGATTTTGCCACTTACTACTTATTGTTTTTCCTCTTCATTCTCGAAGAGGACCATGACATCAGGGAGGTGATGTCATGACAAGCAAGTGAATTTTAAGTGAGGGAAGGCTGGACAAGGTTACCCGCCTCACTTTCTCCTCCAGAGCCATTCAGGTCCAGTGGCAAAATATAGATCAGAATCACTGGATGAAATGGGAGATCTTGGTTTTTTTAAGCTAAGGTTTTCAACAGGTCTCAGTTTGATTGAGGCTGCACCCATTCAATGATTAAGGAGAGATAGCAATTAAGGCAAAGAATCTCCTCTTTCACCTAGTCCAAAAAATCTAAATAAATGAATGAATGAATAAAACTAGGAGGGGAAGATCCTCAGGTGTCAGGAAGACACAACTCTGTCTTCCACAAAACTGCCAAAGAAGTTTTCCTAAAGATTTTCCAAAAGAGCATCATTTTTAATTCTTCTTCTACCTAGTCAATAATTTCCAGAGGCTTCTCATTATCTCTGAGATCAAATATAAAGGTTTTAAATATCCCTTCACATGCCAAATTTCAACTTGCCCATCTTCTTCAATAGGACTTCCCTCTCAGGGCTTTATAACTTGACCACATTGTCTACAGGCTATTCATTCCTTAGCCACTACCCTCCCATCTCCATGTTTTTGTAATAGCTAAGCACTATGCTTTTGATGCTCTCTGTTTTTGCCTGTCTCTTAGAAACCCTAGTGTTCTTACAGACTTATTTCAAGCATCCTCTTCTTTAGGAATACTTTTCCATTCCTATCTCTCTAAAGATGCTTTTTATCTACTTCATATCTATCTTTTACACACACACACACACACACACACACACACACACACACACACACACACACTTAAATGACACCACAGACTATTTTTACTCTTTTTAGTCTGGAGGCAGGGATGTGTCTCCATTGCTTAGGACAGTACCTGGTGCATAATACATGCTTAATAAATGTTTTTTTTTTCATTTAATAATTAATTGGGTAATCTTAAACAAGTCACATAAGCTCCCTGATAGCAAATACAGTACTTATTCAATGATTAATTAACTATGTAACCTTGAACAAATCACATTAGCTCACCTGACTTGAAATCTGGCCTCAGACATTTACTAGCTGTGTGAGTCATTTAACCACAGTTTGTCTTAACTTCTTTAACTATTAAATAGGGATATTAATAGCATCTACATCTTAAGTTTGTTGTGAAGATCAAATTAGATAATAATGATATAATTGCAAAATAATATAATAAAATAATATTAATAATAATAAAGCCCAGCACCTAGCATATAGTAAGTAATTAATAAATGTGTGTTCCATTCTCCTTCTCCTTCTCTTGATTTTCATTATAAGATGAAGAATGGAGAGTGGCCCCAAAAATTGTCTAAGGCACTTCCAATTTTAGATTTTAGTATTCTTATCTTTGCAGAACAATACTTAACACATAGCAAATACTTGATACTCTTTTTCATTTCTTCATTTGTTCCTTTATTCATCTTAAGAAACCGTAGGGAAATAAGAATAAGCTAACATTTTCTTGTTGCCCTCTAAATTAAGGGAGAAAGGAAAAAGAATAGTCTAGTTTTCAGTGGGTTTCCAGGGAATTGATATCATCAGATTTCATTTTAAGTGAATAGATATTATTCTGTTTTTATCTTTTTAAAGTTTTTTTATGCCTAGCATCTGTATAACACTTGATACATTGTTTGTACTTAATAAATACTCTTTAAATATGGTTTGTTGAATATGAAATACAAGGAATACTAGTACAAAAATGTGGAGAGTATAGGAAAAGCTTGTTCAATATGCCAAAGATTCCTAAGAGTCCAATAGAGAGCTGGTCAAACATTGTTCTGTCAAGCTATGCAAGTCATGAGGAGTAAAGTTTAGACCAAAAGGAAATAGCAAAGAATGTTTCTGTTCCTAGGGCAGTATTTGTGGATAACAGGGCTGAAGGGGGAATACAGTTTACTGATAAGCTGGAGAAACATATTAGTGATAGGGGAAAAATAAGCTATTAGACAGGTTTGCAGAATTAACTAGCCCCATGGTTCCAATTAGAATGCTGTCATGCTGGTGCCATAGAAAATCCCCTCCCTGGGTGATCATTTGCAAGTTCCTCCTCCCTCCACACTCCCATTTTAGTCTCACAATACTCTTGTGAATTAGTTAGGGCAGGCATTATTATCCCCACTTGGCAAATAAGGAAACTGAGGCACAGATAGTGGAGTAATTTACCAAAGTCAAAGCCAGATCTAAAATATTGTCTTATTGACCATAATAGGACCACAGACCCCATTATTTTTATACTACACTGATAAAGATGTTAAAAAATGAATAGAGAATAATAAAAATCCATGGCAAATATTCAGGGAACATAATCTACAGAATGGAGGAGAGAATGATCAAAAAAGAACAGGATTAAAAGGAGATAGAAATAGTGTGAAGAATGTCAAATTTTGAATACGAGGACCTGGTATTTAATTCCAGCTGTGTGATTTTGGGGCAAGCCCAAATTCTTTTGAATTATCTTGTGTGAGATAGAATGTTGGAGTGGCTGATCTCTGATTCCTTCAGCTATAATTCTATGATCTCACAAACAGGATATTTTATTATTTCCTTAATTTCAGAAGATCCATGGTTAGATGTAGCCTCATTGTGAACGTCCTTTTGCAGAACTTTCCTTACTTCTCCAGGACCATCTCCAGGTCTACCTCCCATACTTACCAGCTTTCCAGGGATGTTTACTGAGAGTTCCAGCTAGAAGGAGATACGATATCTCTTACCCCCAGAATGTTCTTCATAGTAGTTCAGGCTCAAATGTCTCCTGACCTGACTATATCCTATATTATTATATACTTTAACCTTCTGTAAGTCAGGACATTTTGGCCTAAAAGAACCCAGTGTCATCACCTGACATGAAGAAGGATGTCAAGGGAGGATGTTGAGCAATCTAGTCATGTGGTTCCTTCAAGAGTTCTCTTCCAACCACTGGTATTTAGCCTGAACTCCCTGCTCAGGGGTTAACTTATTCCCACTCTGGGTTACACACTTGAATATTCCTTTTTTATAGTTCTCCAGAAAACTTTCACCCCAGTACATACTCCATTGCTGGGCTTTACCCCTGGACTTACTATATTGGAAGTATTCTTTGCCCTGAATCCTCTTTTTCTTTTGAATTGGTTCCTCCCTGAATCTCCATTTTAATTAAGTAAGCCCATCACCCAAAGCTTTATTTCTCTCCAGGCTGCACTCCTGACTGTCTTAGACAGTGCTCCCCTCATCTTCTTTTTTCTTCCTTTTCCTTTCTTTTGCAGCTCCCCAAACGCAAGGCTATCTTTCCTGCTATTTGTATTTCTATCCCCAGCACTAAGCACAGTGCCTGGCTAATAATTAAGTGTTTAAGAAATACTTCTTCTGACCATAACAAAAGGGAAAAGAATTCACATGTGTAATAATGTTTATAGAAGTCCTTTTTGTAGTGTTAAGGAACTAGAAAATGTGGATGCCCCTCAGTTGGGGAATGGTTGAATAAGTTCGGGAATAAGAATATAATGGGATATTATTGTTCTATCAGAAACAATCAGTAGGCTGATTTCAGAAAGGCCTGGAGAGACTTACATGAACTGATACTAAGTGAAATGAGGAGAACCAAGAGAACATTGTTCACAGCAATAAGATTATATGATGACCAATTCTGACAGACATGGCTCTTTTCAATAATGAAGTGATTCAGGCAATTCCAATAGACGTGATAGAGAAAGCCATCTGTATTCAGAAAGAGGACTATGGGGCTGAATTTAGATCACCACACAGTATTTTCATCTTTTTGTTGTTTGCTTCCTTTTTTTCTTTCTCATTTTTCTCTTTTTTGATCTGATTTTTCTTGTGCAACATGATAAATATGGAAATATGTTCAGGAGAATTGCACATGTTTAAACTATATTGGATAATTTGCTGTCTAGGAGAGGAGGAAGAAGGAAGGAAGAAAAATTTAGAAAACAAAGTTTTGCAAGGGTGAATCTTGAAAACTGTCTTTGCATGTATTTTGAAAATAAAAGATATTGAATTTTTTAATTAAAAAAAGAAATGCTTCTTCAATTGACTTGATTCTCACCCCCTCAGACATGTCCTATTCTGAATCTGTCTATGAATTTAAAACTCTGTCCCCCATACTCAATTGCCTTCTCTTTTTTTCTATCTCAAACCTATCCCACACAATGTTTCACTTTGAATCCTGACTATTGTCAACCTTCAAGATAATTCTCCTTTATTTCTTATAGAGTTGAGTACCTAGCTTATAATATTTCCTTTCTATTTCCTGCCCGTGTGTTTGGGGACTTCATCTGACATATATTCCTTTAACTTCTCAGTCCTTTATACTACTAAATTCTCATGATTTACTCAACTCTGAGCTATACACAGAGAATATAATAATCTTGATTTGCCATCACCTATAAGAGTTCCTTTTCCATTTACAAATTTCTAAAGTCCCCTCTCTGATAATAATCTTTTGTCTCTCATTTTTTCTATATTTTATGACCCTAATTCTGTTCATCTGCCTCACATTGGCCTATATTTACTCCACCCATCAATTCTTTGTTAAGCTATTAATAAACACTAACAACATTATTTTTTCCTCCCTATTTGCACCACTTGGTGAAACAACTCAACTCTACATTAAGATCTACTCTGAACTTCCTTACCCCATTATTCAACTGTTGATATTTTCCCCTAAATTCTAAGCGTGGATTATTCCCTCTAACCAAATCCTTCACTTTTATTCATCTGTTACTGAAGAGAACTGGAAGAAATTATGAAAATAGCTAACTTGGTCCACTACATATTAATATGATCTAATCTCATCTAGGCCCTCGGAGCAGTAATGTAAACATTCTATTTGTCCTTAATTCGTGTGCTATTCTGCTCTCCACAGAAACTGTTCCAAACGATCTCATTTTTTCATACCTGCTGTGCCACTTTTTTCTCCCCACTCTTTCAGCTCTAGTAGCCTTTACCTCATATTTAAAGAATGACAACAAAAAATGAGCCATTTGTTAAGAATTCTTTCTTCTCCTCTTCTCATCTCATATCATTCAGATATTTTCTCCATCATCTTCTCCTTCAATCTCATCTCTAATAGATATGGGGCCTTTTCTGCTTGCCAAGGTCAATCCTTTTACCAGCATCCTTGAATTCATCCCTTCCTTGTTTGATCAATTAATTTAGTGCTTCCTTTAGTCCCCAATCTCTAATTTTACTCTTTCCCCATCTCCTAGCTACCTACAAAGATTCCCTTGTTTTCTCAAACCCCTTACTTGATCTTACTATTCCCACTAGCCACATTTTAACTCTCTTTTTCTCCATAACTAGAGAAAGTCAGCTATATCAGATATTTTCATATGCTCTTTTCCACTCTCTACTTTCACAGAAATGTTTTATTGATACTTTTGATTTTTTAACGTATATTATAGCAACAGAGTCCTTCCTCAGTAATAGTAAAGAGACCTCCTATGAGCTGAGGCCTCCAGAAGCTGCCACTGTTACCACTGTCTACATCACTCCTGATTTGCTGGTTTCCCAAGGTCTTCTTGCCTACTGAAAAACCTTTCCTGCTGACCTTCCAAATCATTTTGTCTCTCCAGGCTGAAAGCTCTAGAAATCGCCATTGTTGCTGCTGATTCAGTATCCCAATGCCTGCTCTTATTTCGTTGGTGCTGGGATTGGGACAAGGGCTAAGGTTGAAACTGGAGCTGGGCAGTGCTGGGCAACCTGAACTGAGACTATAGGCTGGACTCTGACCTTGACACTACAGACTTTTCCTGCTGACCTTCCAAGTTATTTCAGCTAGAAAATTGTCATATTCTGTCTTTCTGTGTGTTGTGATGTTCTAAAACTTGTTATAGTCATTATTTAAAGGAATTTGGAGTGGTTTAGGAGAGAGCATGGCAAGTTCCTACCTTTACTCCTACAACTTGGCTCCACCTCCAAATTTTTTGTTTATATTATCAAAATTTCTCTTAGTTTTCTTCTCCCTTCTTCCTCCTTCCCCCAGAAGATCATCCCATATAATAAATAGGATTTTTAAAAGAAAAAAAAAAAAAGGAAAAATTAGCAAAACTGGTCAATACATCAAAAAAAGTGAAATGTAAACCTGTAGATCTCCAATATCTGCAAAGTGGTAGAATAGGAATGTCCTCTCACATCTCTTCTTTTGAACCATATATGTTTCAAATGATTTTGCAGCATTCGTTTTCAATTTTGGGGGTAGAAGAGCTATTTGTTCTTTCAGCTTACATTGTTGCATTCATTCTCTTGATTCTGCTTACTTCATTTTGCATAAGCCCATGTAGAACTTCACATGCTTTTCTGTATTCATTACATAAGAGTACAGTAATATTGTATTACATTCATTTACATTAATTTGTTAAGCCATTCCCCAATTAATGAGGCATCTACTTTGCTCCCAATTCTTTGCTGTCACAAAAAGTGCTGGTGTAAATATTTTGGTGTACGTGTATCTTATCAGTAGCACCTTTGTGGAATTAACTTACTAATAGAAACTCTAGGTCAAAGAATATAGACATTTAAGCCTTTTAATTTTGCATAATAGCAATTTGTTTTCCAAAATGATTATACAGATTCATAGCTCCATTAACTTTTCACTAGTTTATCTCTCCTATATTCTGCAACAATGACTTATTATCTTTTTATCATTGTCTATTTTCAGTTGAGGTAAAACTTCTAGATAGTTTTGATTGTGATTTCTCTTATTATTAGTGATTTGAAACATTCTTTCATATGTTTGTTACTAGTTTGCAATACTTTTGCGAATTGCTTATTTATATCTTTTAACCATTTTTTAATTGGGTGACTGTTGCTTCAAGATAGGCATATATACATACATATATCAGTATATATACTATGTTTTTCTTGCATATAAAACATCCATCAGAAAAAGTCAATACTAAGATCTTCTTCCATTTGACAACTTCCCTTCTTATCTATAATATATTAATTTCATTTGGGCAGAAGCTTTCCAGTATCATGTGACTAAAATGATCAATTTTATCTTTTATAATTCCCTTTATTCCTTTTTAGTTAAGAATGCATCTCTCATCAATAGCTGTGAGAAACAAATGAGGTGTTTCTCGTTTTTTTTTTTTTAATAGCAAGATCTTTAATATTAAAGTCTCATATCTATTTATAATGTATTGTTGAATAGTGTTTAAACTAATTTTTAACCAGACAGATTTCCAGTTTTCTCTGAAATATTCTATCAAATGGAGACTTTCCTCCAAGTATTTTATGCTTGTCAGTTTCTCAAATAGTAGGCAATTGAGTTCCATTTTTTCAAATTCTCTCTTATATGATGTATTTTATTATATTAGTGTTTATCTATGTCTATATCTTTGTGATATTTCTTATTAACATAAAAGTGTTATATTTTGTCATGTTATATTTTGTCAAATGCTTTTTTCCTTCTTAGATGATCAAGTACTTAGGCTTTTCTTTTTAATATAATTAATTATGTAGTTTTTTTTATCCTAATTTTAAACCATTCTTGCATTCCTGTTATAAAACCAGTTTGATTTATTGGATAACTTGCTGTGATGTTTGACAATGTTTTATTGAAATTTTTGCATCAGTAATCATTAATGACAATGGTCAATTGTTTTCCTTCCTTTCTTTCTTCTTCTCTGGTTTTGGTTACTAGAATTATATTTATCTAACAAAAAGAAATTTGGTAGGGTGCTTTCTACTATTTGTTCTTTTAATTTTGATTGAACCATTGAATTCAGAAGTCTATTGCCCTCTTCCCATCTTTCGGCAATTTCTTTAAAACCGGTTCTATTTCTTACCTGAGAATGAAATGTTTAATATTTCTGCTTTGTCTTATGTTATTTTGGGTATTTTTAAAAAGATATTCCTTTATTTCTTTTGTATTCTCAGGTAAATTCAAATTTTGCATCCCTATCCTCTAATTCCAAATCCAGTGCTTTTTCTATTACCCCTTGGTCACTTTAATTAAAATTGAATGTAGAATTCCACAAGCTTTGCCTACTTTATTATTAAGAGCTGATACTAAAGAAGTAAATACCAGAAAATCAAGGGGGAATACGACAGTCTAAAACAAGGAGATCAAGATACCACACAAGTGATACAAACTGTAATATTCTCAGATGTGGCTCAAATTGAGTAAACTGCCAAGTGAAAAAACTTCTGAAACCAAAACTAAGGAGCATTTGCCAGTAGAACTGTTTTATCAACACAAAATAAAATAGAAACAAACTAATAGAGGGATATATTAAGACCTGAGACCCCAAAAACAACAACTTAGAGACCAGCAAGGAAATACTTTCATAAGGATGCTTAGAAGGTTTGTCTTATTTTTAGTCTAGAAACAATACAATTATTGGTGTGCCTCAAGAACGACCCTGCTGTGGGGAACATAGGATTATAGTTCTACAGCTAGACAGGATCTCAGAAACCACCTAGGCCAGAAGTGCCAAACACATGACCACCAAACCACAATGTTCCCAAGTGTGGAATGAAATTAAAAATGTAATTGGAAGCTATTTTTATTTTTTAGTAGTAGCTTTTTATTTTTCCAAATACATGAAAAAATAGTTTTCAGTATTTGTACAACCTTGTGGAACTATTTTTAAATAAATAAAAATACTATAGACTATAGATAATTTATAGATAATGATAATGCTAATGTGTCATTTTATAAGTTAAATATGTGTTCTGCAAGAATATTTACATTAGTTAAATGCCCCCCATTCCATTTGAATTTGACCAATTCCCTCATTGGTCAATCTGGACCAATCCCTTCATTTTACAGATAATGAAACTGAGGCCCAAAAGGTTTAAATTATCTGTCTAAGATCAGCCAGAGATATGAGAAAATAGCATTTGGCTAAGGCCTAAATTCCCACATTCATAATTCAGGAATGAAGAAATACATTCTAAGATTGAGATGCAAAAGGCTAACCATTCAAATCAGAAGCAAGAGGACTGATGTATGTAATTATGAAATAAACATTAAATATAGGATCAAAGAACATTATTTAGATCCTGACTTTGGTGCTACCTTTATGTCCTTCAGCACTTCATTTTCAGTTTTTTTATCTGTAAAATGAACCTCTCTGGGTTATAAAATATCTATAATTAAAATATCTATATATTAATCAATTGATCAATCAATATTTATTATGTGTCTACTATGTGGAATTGTGCTAAGCTCCAAGGTTACACAACAAAGTCAAAAGATAGTTCCTGTTCTCAAGAAGCTTACAGTATAATAGAAGAGACAACATGCAAATAAACTTCTACATAGCAAATAAACACAGGATAAATAGGAAATAATTAACAGAGGGTAAATACTAAAATTAAGAGGGGTTAAATGGCTTTCTAGTGAAGATGAGATTTTAGCTGGGATTTAAAGGCTGTCAGGGAGGTCAATAATCAGAGAGGAAGAAGGAAAGACTTCCAGGCGTGAGAACAGTAAGAGAATATTCTTGAAACTAAGAGATGGAGCATCAGTAGATTAAAGAGCACATGTTAAGGAATAAGATATATATAAAAAAAAAAAAAAGACTGGAAAGGTATGTGGGAACTAGGTTGTGAAGAGCTTTGAATGACAAACAGAATATTTTATATTTGATAGTGCAGCAATAATAGAGGTAGAGATAATAGGGTTATGGATATAAATAGAGAAATCTATAAAATGGAGGACTTGGACTAGATACCCATGAAGTCTTTTAAAAATAATCAGTGATCATAGGATTATATAATCTCTAAATTCGTGCCTAAGTGTGCAACTTAATGTGAAAGTCAGGGACAAGTACAGAGTGCTGAATTTCTATGTCTAGCTTAAGACTAAGTTTAAACTAAAAAATGCTTAGTAATATACAAATTAGAACTATGCCAGTATGGGAAAGGCTTTCTTTCTCAGGTAAGTTTTTTTTTTTTTTCCATTGTTTGGAGTTCTTTAAGCAAAGACTTAGAACTACTTCACAGGGATATTGTGGAAGGAACATTCAGATATAGGTTGAACTGAAGATCTAATAATCCTAAAATCCTAGGATTATGAAGACAAGCTATAGCAAAAAGAACACAACACATCTTTCTAGCCTTCTTTTATATTATTCCTTCCTCTAGTACACAGAGCAATCAAACTAGCATTCTCTGTTCCTCATACATGGCATCCCATCTCCTATCTCCTCATTGCTGCTCTAGTTATACCCCATACTAGGAATACCCTCTATCATCTCATTTCCTTTAATACTGAAATCAAGCTCTACCTTCTAAAGGAAGTTTTTTCACATCTTCCCAGCATTTGTGCATTTCCTCCCTAATCACTCCATATTTAATGATATTGTTTTAAAATTTTATTCCTTACATATTTATATTTATTAATGTGCACAGTCCCCTCCAAATGAATGTAAGCTTCTTGAGAGCAGGGATCATTTCAGTTTTTGTCTTGGTATCTTCAAAGCCTAAGACAGTCCCTGGAATATTATATCGAACAAGTCCATTGAAAATTAATGTTATTTGACTTCATTCAGAGTGTCAGCTTTGCCCCCCAAGTGTCTGTGTGACCTTGGACAAATTATCCACATAATCATTCTAGGCCTGTACAACAAAGGAATGAGATATGGGGAGAAGGAATGGATTTCTTTTACTTCTAACAGTACGCGAATTGATAAATCTAAACTTCATTTCATCCCAAGTCTGCCTCAGACTGGCTCTGCTCATTTCCTTTGAAATACTTCCTCCTTTGACTCTATGTGGAATTGCTTCACTGACAGAGATCTGTCTCTCAATGTGGAGAAAGCTCCCCAGGGAAGGAGATCCTACTGCCTTTCTCTATAGTTCACTCTGGCCCCTCACAGCCCAAACTGTCAGATCTTCAATCTCCAAACTCTAATTTCCTCTTGTCCTGTCCTCAGCGGAAAGGCAGAACAGCTGTGCATCAACCCAGCTAGAATGCTGTTCAGCATCCTTGGTTATTTTGTCAACGTTTTGTTCTGGAAAGAGCTGCAGGTTTGAAATAGAGCAGGCACACCTTTGCCAGAGAGGCTCTAAGAGGGCTTATAAGAGCCACTGACAGTCCAAAGCGATTTACTGTCATTGAGCCCCACCTGTTAATAAACCCAGCTCCAGATGTGAAAATTCAGTGGGGGGATATGAGTATGAGTGTATGTATGTGTGTGTGACTTTTCCCCTTTTCTTTTAGATGAGAAACCTTCCAAAGGTGGGGGGACACATTGACATCAGATTTATAAAGATATAATTATTCATATTTGTCCAATTCATATCATTACATGGTTGTTTTTCCCTGAAAAGGTATTCCTAAAACTAGATGGGAATATGAGATGCTCATAATTGCTGTCTATCATTTTTCCATTTCTTAATAGGAGCCCTGCAGAGAAACTACAAGTACAGACCTGGCATAAGGGTGATTGCAGGCAGTCATGCCCTCTTTTTATTATTTCTTTCTTTTCAGGATTGGATTTCTTTTTCCCACCCAAAAAGATTTTGCTTTGAAAGCAGGTTCATTTTATGTTTTCAAAGATGCTCTAATTTGAGATCAAAATGAGCACATGTGAAAAAAAAAAATGAGCACATGTGTACCAGGCTACAATGAGTAAAATGAATATAGACATCACATAGAACTCCCCAAATATAATGGGGTACTCATATGATAATTCATGTAGGATAGCAACCAATTTTTTTCATGTCTTAGTCTTTATTCGGTGTAATCACTAAACATAATGGAACATTCATCCATTTTCTCCATTTTCTGAGGATTTCTGTTGTTCTCCAGCTGAACCAAAAATCCCCTATCTGAAAACTCTCAGCCTAGCTGGAAAAGAAATAAAACTGTTTTCTGTAAAGTATGGGCATGAACAGTTACTAAAACCATCTGGTATTGGCTAAGAAATAGACTAGTTGATCATGGAGGTTAGGTTCAAAGGACAAAACAGCCAATAACTTTAATAATATAGTGTTTGACAAACCCAAAGACCCCAGTTTTGGGGATAAGAATGCATTATTTGACAAAAATTGCTGGGAAAATTGGAAATTAGTATGGCAGAAACTAGGCATTGATCCACACTTAACACCGTACACCAAGATAAGGTCAAAATAGGCATAAAGAATGAGATGATAAATAAATTGGAAGAACATAGGATAGTTTACCTCTCAGCCTTGTGGAAGAGAGAGGAATTTATGACCAAAGAAGAACTAGAGATCACTATTGACCACAAAATAGAAAATTTTGATTATATCAAATTGAAAAGTTTTTGTACAAACAAAACAAATGCAGACAAGATTAGAAGGGAAACAATAAACTGGGAAAACATTTTTACAATCAAAGGTTCTGATAAAGGCCTCATTTCCAAAATATAGAGAGAATTGATTTTAATTTATAAGAAATCAAACCATTCTCCAACTGATAAATGGTCAAAGGATATGAACAGACAATTCTCAGACGAAGAAATTGAAACTATTTATAGACATATGAAAATATGCTCCAAATCACTATTAATCAGAGAAATGCAAATTAAGACAATGCTGAGATACCACTCCACACCTGTCAGATTGGCTAGAATGACAGGGAAAGATAATGTGGAGGGGATGTGGGAAAACAGGGACACTGATGCATTGTTGGTGAAATTGTGAACACATCCAGTCATTCTGGAGAGCAATTTGGAACTATGCTCAAAAAGTTATCAAACTGTGCATACCCTTTGATCCAGCAGTGTTTCTACTGGGCTTATACCCCAAAGAGATACTAAAGAAGGGAAAGGGACCTGTATGTGCCAAAATGTTTGTGGCAGCCCTGTTTGTAGTGCCTAGAAACTGGAAAATGAATGGATGCCCATCAATTGGAGAATGGTTGAGTAAATTGTGGTATATGAACGTTATGGAATATTATTGTTCTGTAAGGAATGACCAGCACAATAAATACAGAGAGGACTGGCGAGACTTACATGAACTGATGCTAAGTTAAATGAGCAAAACCAGGAGATCATTATATACCTCAACAACGATACTGTTTGAGGATGTATTCTGATGGAAGTGGATCTCTTTGTTAAAGAGAGCAAATTCAGTTTCAATTAATCAAGGATGGACAGAAGCAGCTACACCTAAAGAAAAAACACTAGGAAATGAATAAAAACTGCTTGCATTTTTGTTTTTCTTCCCGGGTTATTTATACCTTCTGAATCCAATTCTCCCTGTGCAACAAGAAAACTGTTTGGTTCTACACACATATATCGTATCTAGGATATACTGTAACTTATTCAACATGTAAAGGACTGCTTGCCATCTGGGGGAGGGGGTGAAGGGAGGGAGGGGAAAAATCGGAACAGAAGTGAATGCAAGGAATAATACTGTAAAAAATTACCCAGGCATGGGTTCTATCAATAAAAAGTTATTTAAAAAAGAAAAAAAAAAGAAGAAAAAAAGGAATAAATAAAAGAAAAAAAAGAAAAAAAGAAAAAGAAAAAAAAAATAAAGTATGGGCATGAGTGCCTGTTCTGGCCCAAAGCAGAAAAATAGCCTATGTTCTACATTCTGGTTCTTACCATACTTCTAGCCTGAGCTATGTATGGCCTTTCCCTCCTCTGCAGGGAATACAAATTGGAGGGTATCCTTTAGGGGTTTGGTCAAACTTAGGGGGCAGAAAAATATCAAGGGTGGTTCATTTACCTGTTTCTAGAAAGGGAATAGATTGGGACCCCAGTCATCAGCACCATGACGAAGAGATGTCTTGCATCAAGCTTGCCTAGCAAACAATTATTTTAACAAAATATCATTATTATCACATATATAAAATAAATTTTAGAGAACATATAAATATGTACACACATAAACATGTGTATAGATATATTGCACATCTAGTTATAGTTTTATATATCTATATTTATTTATTAATCCATCTATCTATATTACCCCTCACATGAAGTTTGTTAGCCCATATTCATTCCTTTAGATTGGTTTGCTCATTCCAACCTCCTTTCATACTAGTAGGTCTAGGTTTCCAAAGATAAAACATAACTACACAATTACATTGAGATTTTCTCAAGAACCTAGATTTAAGCCTTTTGAAGAAAAAGGAACTTCTACTCATCATTCTAGCTCCTGAGCCCATAGCCAATGTGTTTTCTATCTAAATGATCAGTTATTTATAAAGTAGTACTCACATAATACATGATATTTATATAACTAACCACTCATAATAATGTTATTTCATATCTTAAGCATAACAAAATGACAAAAAATAATATCCTAGATACTAACATATTAAAGTCAATACATCGATAATGAAATACAATTGGCTACATATGTAAACTTGGATCACATTTACTCATTAATGCACTCACTAACTAACACAGTAACATTTATGCAATGAAGGAGGGAGGGGAAAAAATCATGTATTGTTGGCTTTAATGGTAATTCCCCCTTCATCTACACCACACAAAGATGTTTCTCTGCAAGCATGGGCTTTACTCTAAGTCCATATTACCATTTAGTTCAATCTTCTCTTACCTACTTGAATATAGCACTTGCAGACTATTACAATGTATAATTAATTAGTTTTAAAATGATTTTTAGAAAATGTTATTTCTTAATTTGAATAGCATTTCCCTCTAAGCCAGAGAACTGTAAAGTTCAACATACTGGCTATCTCTAGGCTTTTGTGAGCAAATATCCAGTTAAACCTGGATGTTTTATTGTTCAGTAAGAATGGAACTCTGAGTTGTGAACTGATGCAATCATTTTGGAGAGCAATCTGAAACTATACCCAAAGGGCTATCAAACTCTGCATACCCTTTGACCCAGCTGTGCAACTACTGAGTCTATGTCCCAAAGAGATCATAAAAAAGGAAAGGCACCCACATGTGCAAAAATGTTTGTAGAAGTCCTTTTTGTAGTGGCAAGAAACTGGAAACTGAGTGGATGTTCATCAGCTGGAGAATGAATGAATAAGTTGTGGTATATGAATGTTATAGAATATTATTATTGTATAAGAAATGATCAGAAGGATGAATTCAGAAAGGCCTGGAAAGACTCACATAAACTGGTGCTATGAAATAAGCAGAATCAGGAAATCATTGTACACAGCAATGACAAGATTATACAATAATCAATTCTGACATATGTGACTCTTCAACAGTGAGGTGATTCAGGCCATTTTCAATGGTCTTGTGATGAAGAGAGACATCTGCACCTGGAGAGAGTACTGTAAGGACTGAATGTGGATCCGAGTATAGTATTTATTGTTGTTTACTTACATTTTCTTTTTCTTTTTTTTCTCTTTTTGATCTGATTTTTCTTGTGCAGCATGATAATTTTGGATTACTTGCCAACTAGGGAAGGGAGCAAGAGGAAGGGAAGGAAAAAAATTGGAACACAAAGTTTTGCAAGAGTGAATGTTGAAAATTATCTATGCACATGTTTTGAAAACAAAAAGCTTTAATATAAAAAAGAAAGGAACTTCTAGAAACATATTGGCTCTCTAATTAGGCAAACAAAGTTAGATAATCCATCAAAATATAATGCAAAGACTCTTTCTTTTTCCTTCTCAAGCCATATGTGGAAGCAGAGAATAATGGCCCTTTCTCAGAAGTCTCACTTCTCTCCACCTAGTAGGTGTCTCTGAAGGGCAATCACAATTACTAAAAGTTTATGATCCATGAAGTCAATTCTCTCTCCTCCCAATCATGAATCACTTATTTGAAGCTTTCTGTTGGCTAACTGCTTGTAATGATCATGTTTCCTACAGAGCAATGTTTAGCATCTCTGCTGTAGCTTCAGTTTTTCCTTTCATATTCAGTCTACTTATTTCCATTTCCTACACCTGATTCTTGACTAGTCCAGTTGTTTAAAAAGAAGATGTTGACTTCTGGGTTATGACCAACAAGATAGAGAATTAGATATTTCCTCTCTATATATTACCTTCCAACTCTCTTCATTATAGATAGTATGCTATGTGGCAAAGTAGATTGAGCAGCTGAAGTGGAGCCAGGAAGATGTGAGTTCAAATGCAGCATGTGTCATCCCAGACACAGACACATAAAACTCTGCTTCAGTTTCCTCACTTGTAAAATGGGGATAATAAAGCACTTAATTTAGTTGTTGTGAGGATCAAATAGGATAATAATTGTACTATGTGTCTGGCACATAATAAGAACTATATTAACAGTAAATATTGTTAGATATTATTAGGTGAAAGAGATATTGCAATTTCAGCTATCTCCAAAGTCTAAAACACCATGATTTCAAATCATCTAAGAATCTAATAGATTTACAGTATAGAAAGATATTCCCTAATACATTCACTAATCAACCTCACTACTATCAGTCTGCTTACCTTGGGAAGGCAGTATTAGCCAATTTATGGACTTGGAACAGATTTTTACTCTTCCCCACACATCTTTCCATCTCAACCCTCCATACCAGGGAAAGCCAAAAGTCAGAAATATCCTTATTTTTTTTTTAGTCTCTTCAACAGATTTTATTCTTGTCACCAGGACCCCATGTTAATCGATTGAGAGCTTGAAAGGACCCTCAAGGCCACCTCATATTACAGATAGAGAAATTGAGGTTCAGAGGAATTGAGTGGTTAGTCCACTATCTATAGTGTCAGATGCAGGATCTGAACCTGGATCCTTTCCACTATGCCACGCTGCGTCTCAGACTGGCTTACCATCAAAAAGCATCTTAAGGAAGAGGATTGAAGTGGGACCTTGGAACTCGGCATGGTACTTGGCATTTATGTGAGCCCAGAACTGAACTCCGGTTGGCTCATCAGGCTGGAAAGACTGAGGTGAAGTTCTGGGATTTTGGTGCTCCAGAATTCTATTTTTTAAAATTTATTCTTCCAGAGAATCGCTTTCCAAGGCAGCCCTTTCTATTTTTTAGATGACTAATCCTTTTTTTTAAATTTTTATTTAATAATTACTTTATATTGACACAATCTATGCCAGGGTAATTTTTTTTACAACATTATCCCTTGCACTCGTTTTTGTTCCGATTTTTCCCCTCCCTCCCTCCACCCCCTCCCCTAGATGGCAAGCAGTTTTATATATGTTAGATATGTTGCAGTATATCCTAGATACAATATGTTTGCAGAACCGAACAGTTCTCTTGTTGCACAGGGAGAATTGGATTCAGAAGGTATAAATAACCCTGGAAGAAAAACAAAAATGCAAATAGTTCACATTCGTTTCCCAGTGTTCTTTCTTTGGGTGTAGCTGCTTCTGTCCATCATTTATCAATTGAAACTCAGGTCTCTTTGTCAAAGAAATCCACTTCCATCAAAATATGTCCTCATACAATATCATTGTCGAAGTGTATAATGATCTCCTGGTTCTGCTCATTTCACTTAGCATCAGTTCATGTAAGTCTCGCCAGTCCTCTCTGTATTCATCCTGCTGGTCATTTCTTACAGAACAATAATATTCCATAACATTCATATATCACAATTTACCCAGCCATTCTCCAATTTATGGGCATCCATTCATTTTCCAGTTTCTAGCCACTACAAGCAGGGCTGCTATAAACATTTTGGCACATACAGGTGCCTTTCCCTTCTTTAGTATTTCTTTGGGATATAAGCCCAATAGAAACACTGCTGGATCAAAGGGTATGCACAATTTGATAACTTTTTGGGCATAATTCCAGATTGCTCTCCAGAATGTTTGGATTCATTCACAACTCCACCAACAATGCATTAGTGTCCCAGTTTTCCCACATCCCCTCCAACATTCATCATTATTTTTTCCTGTCATCTTAGCCAATCTGACAGGTGTGTAGTGGTATCTCAGAGTTGTTGTAGTTTGCATTTCTCTGATCAATAATGATTTGGAATACTCTTTCATATGAGTGGTAATAGTTTCAATTTCATCCTCTGAAAATTGCCTGTTCATATCCTTTGACCATTTATCAATTGGAGAATGGGTTGATTTCTTATAAATTTGAGTCCATTCTCTATATATTTTGGAAATGAGGCCTTTATCAGAACCTTTAACTGTGAAAATGTTTTCCCAGTTTGTTGCTTCCCTTCTAATCTTGTTTGCATTAGTTTTATTTGTACAAAGGCTTTTTAATTTGATGTAATCAAAATAGAAATATCCTTATTGAGGAGAAAGACATTCTAACAAGATTAGGGTCCCCCAGTCAGTGTTGTGATTTTGGAGAAAGAATTTGCATACTCAGTCTTCAAGTTAAGGGCAAAAATTTATTACATTGTTTGGCAAAGGGCTAAAGTTCCAAAGGAGTTTAGCAAAGAGTCAGAATCAAGGAGATAATTTTGTAGGAAAGAGAAACAAAGATGAAGTTGATATGCTAATATTGTGGTTTAGAGGTACAATTAGAGAGAGGTAGGGGTAGAGTAGTTCCAATCTTAGAGTTCTACAGCTTACTGACCAACAGATTGGCCAATATTGTTTGTGGTACTCCCAAGGTCAGCTAGCCTTAGGGTTACTCAGGAATTGCCACTTTCTCACATTTCATTCTTTGCTTGGAAAGGTGGCACATTATATTGCAACAGTATTTGTCCAGTGAACTGAGGAATAAAGGAAGCTATGTCAAGATTCTAGTGTGTATATTAAGCTCCATCTGACTTAAAAAAGGAAGGGATCAGCATCCAGTGGTCTCCAGATCTAAAGGCCAAGGCCTATGAAATGTGAATTGTCAAGAGGCTAGCTCCACAACACCAAAAAGTGGAACCTGATAGATAGTAATAGAAGAAGAAAAAAAGACCAAAATTACCAAATATTTCTAGAAAAAGGAAACAATTAAAGCTCTTATGCACATTTAGATAAATCAATAGGAAAGATAGTCATAACAGAAGGGAATATGGTCTCCAAATTTTCTGAACATTCAGACATCCATGAATAAACTTTTGGAAGACAAAGGAAAATAAATGAACATCTGATGAGGTAAAGGACCCTGTGGATGTCTGAGAGAGCATGGATCTACAGCAGCTTTTTTCGAATGGCTTAAGAGAAAAAAAAAAAAGAACAGTGAAATTGGAATTTATATCTTTTATAGCAGAAATGTGAGGCAGAATAAGAGAGGAAATGTGAATCTATAGTAAAAATCTCACCAAAGGAACAAAAGAGAAAACTGGGACTCCAAATACATAAACATAAAAGACAATTTGGAAGAAAAGCAAAAAAAAAAAAATTTACATTAAATGAAAACATGATCTCTACATAAGCAAATCATAATGATCTCAGAGGTAGATGAATATAGAAATCTTAAAGACAATGGATCTTTCAGAATTATCTGGCAAATCAAATAATCTGATGTACCATGATGTAAAAAAAATGCAATAAAATTGTCTAGAACTTCTGAATACAGAAAACAAAGTACCAATTAAAAAAATGCACAGATCACATCTGCGAGGGTGGACACCTATGCTATAAAATCTGAGACAAATAGTCATTCAATTGAATAATTTCAATGACAAATAAAAAGTGTGTCAAGCAACTAGTAGAAAGAACTTCAAATATAAAGGAAAGGAAATTTAAATTCTATACCTATTAGAAATCACAAGAAGAAATGAGAATAATATGTTTCAAAGAATAAAGAAGTTCAAAATGTAAATCAAGGGTAACATATTCTGAAAATTTTGCCTAGTCTTCAACAAAAAAGGATGGCTATTCAATAAAAAGATATATTTGAATAATTCTTATTAAAAAATAAAAACAAAACTGAAGAGACTTTTTGCTTCACAATTACCCCCATATGATACAAATACAAAAAAGGTGGAGGAAATGTAACAACTAAGGTAACAAAATAAATTACCCTAAATATACGACACTTAAAGTTAACAACAACAAATTTAAAAAAGAGAGACCTTTAAGAAATGTCTTTCCATAAGCACATAAGAAGACTAGGATGAAAGTGGAAATTAAATGGAAATATTGGTAGAGAAACAAGTCTGACTGAACAAGCTATTCTGCCTTCACTTTTAAGAATAGGAAAAGGAATAAGTACATAGGTTTCCACACAAATTTTGATTGTGTGGACTAAAAATGATTCTCTGAAATAGTTTTGCCATTTTTAAAAAGTACTCTGAATTTGGAGAGCAATTAAAATGAATTCAACATGGAAAATATAGTGGAAAGAATCTAGATTATTGACATATGAATTTATAGTCATTCCTATATTTATTTATTAGTTTTTGACTATTGGAAAATCCCAACCTCTCTAAATTTTCATTTTCTCATTTGTAAAGTAGGAAAACTACTAGTTGTACTTTTCAAATTTCCAAATTTGACTTAAGTGAATGCTTTATAAATTTTCAACAGAGTCTCACAACACCCCAACCACCTATATTGAATTGATGTTCATTTTTGTTTTGTTTTGTTTTGAATGGGAATGCAAAAAAAAAAAAAAAGAGGAAGAGGAGGGAAAAAATACATAGGTATATGTGATGCAATTTAATCAAGTCAAGATGCACCTTACAATTTAGGGGAAAGTAATATCTTAGAAGAGGGCTTAAAGGAGAATCGATGAGGAGAAAAAAGCAAAGACAAAAAGAAAAAGAAAGGGGGAAATCTCATTTTACTGAGGGGAGAGGGTTCTACTGAAGAAAGTTCTCATAGGGTTGGGGGGGGGATGAAATTCTATAATAAGAGATAAGGACTTTAGGTCAAATCTAAAGAGAATTGGCACTTAAAGATGACTCTAATCATCCTGACTTAGGAAAAAGAGAATCAAAGCTCTGGGGAAGGATATCTGATACTGAGAAGGAAAGGTGAAAAGACGTCTAATACCCATGAGGAAGAATGAGAGAACATGGATCCAGGAAGGAGAAGTCATGGCCAATAGGGGAAAAAACGATCATGAGCAGAATGAGGAGGAGTAAAAATCAGTACAATCAGGAATATTAGAAAATTCCTAACGTGCAATATTCTCTCCATCCCCTGTAGTGAATTAGTAGATAGATAGATAGATAGTTAGATAGATAGATAGATAGATAATAGATAAGTAATTAGATAACAGATAATATCTAGCTAGCTAGATGATAAATAATATAGATAGATAGATTGATTGATTAAATGATTGATTGATTATAGATATATACAAATATAGATATATGACTAAGGAAAAAATTGGAATGGGGTGGGAGGGGAGATATCTACAAAACAATAACACAGGAGCTGTTTAGAACAAATTTAGAAGTTATTTAAAGAGGAAATAAATAAATTCAGAGTCATAAATCAAATAAGTCTAAAACAAATTGTCAAACAGAAAAGGAAGAGGAAAATGAGTCAACTCTGACTGACTCAACTTTAAAAGTTACAACTCATGAAATTTTCCCCATCAAATCTATAACCCTTTTTTAAAATCCTACCCTAGGCTCAGAATAATTATAAGTGAATGAGCTGAAATACCTGAATCTCCTATCACTCTAAAGATAGTGACATTGTCCAAAATGTCCTTTTGTGTTCTTGAATCTATTTTTCTCATATTCATATTTCTCAAGTTTTTAAGTAAAAATTGCTGCTGTGTTTCTTTTAAATATACTATTAACATTTAAGAAAGACATAATTTTATGTTATTCACAGAAAGATTTGAGTCTTAAAGTTCATACTAGTTTTTCTGTCCAAAATTGCTTAAATTTCATCTGAAAACTATATTCACATGCAAACATTAATAGCATTTATTAAGATACAACATCTTTCTATTTCTTTTAGGCACTAAGATGTTTAGCTACAGCAGAGCCAATATCTTATATCTTTTCTTAGTTAATATAAATCTTTTATTTGTTTCACACAAAAAATACAAAAGCGTGTTTTACACACTTTTTTTTTCTATCCCTTTTAGCACAATACTGATCCATTTATTTTAAAGAGATAAGTGTACCTTACAAAACAAAGATTTCACTATATCTCATTACCCACTCAGACCTCTATTCTTCTCTTTTAGGAAGTCTGGTCAATATTTTATCATCTGTGCTAATAAGAGAGAGAAATAATTTGTGCAAATAGCCATAAATCTGGAACCAATCCACTGATTCTCTAATTTTTCAGGACTTTTTTTTTTCTTCTCTCCCACAATTCCCAAATCAGTCTCTTTCTTTGACCTGGAATGGAATTCTGAAACACAATAGCTTTTCAATGTTCAGTGATCTAGAAGTCTCTTATATTGTGGTCTTAACTATTTAGAACACAAGTGAGCATCAGGACAATTTTTTAGAGGCCTCTGAACTACCAAAATAGATGCCACAAAATCCATATACTTTATTCATGGAAGAGTTCCTCATGTTCTCACTCAGGGAAAATTTATTTTTAGTGTTCACACAATTCTCATAAGCAAAGGTAGCTCTTTTCTTAACCCAAAATACATTAGAAAAGGAAGGGAGCTAGAAGTCAGAACAATTCCCATGCAAAATCCAATGCTAAGAGGAAAGGAAGAGGCAAAAAAAAAAAAAATATTTAAAGTAGATTTTAAAAACTCAAAGGATGCATAATATTATAGGCACCATAATGTTGTAGAAAATCTTCTGAAACCAGACAAAAAGTAAGTTTGAATTCTGCCATTAAGACTTACTATTTTTGTGACCATCCAGAAGTCACTTAGTCTATGTAAGCCTCAATTGACTAATTTGTAAAATGAGTATTTTAATATCTATACCTCAAAAGTGATAAAATAAGGTATTATAGAAAGATAAACTATGATTATTCATGTTTATAAATCACAGGATTTACAAACTAAGTGAATTTTTGAAATCATCTAGTATAATCCTCCCATTTAAAAAAAAATCTGCTGAAACAGAAATGGAAAGTAAACTACACAAGGCCACAAAGATATTAAAGAGCAGAGCTAAAATTCGGATATCAAGTGTTAGGGGTATTTAATTCAAGAGTAAGTAGTTCAAAAACTTAGAAGCTACAAAGAATAGTGTAATAATTGTTTATAACAACAAACTTGGTAATTAAAAAATTTACATTGTATTAATTATTGTGAACACAACAGGGGAAGCAAGACACCCAGCACAGAGAAACTGGTATGGTTATGTAAAAATCCCACTGCTTTAGACTGTATATTTAAACTGAAACAAACAATTGTCATTGCTTCTATTAAATTTCAATGATCTTGAGACTAGTTTGACCATTCTGCTACCAGTGCACAGCAAAGATTTGTGAGATCTGTTCATGGTGAAGTAGCATGTTTCTTCAATCAGGATTTTTCCAAGATTATTAGTTTGTATGTGTGTCATTGTTCCATGGGGATGTATCACTTCTGGAAAAAATTATAGAAGGAATATGACTTGCTTTTTATTCCTCAGGTTGCCATCTATTTCAGTATCATGCTGACTGAGCACTTTAAAAGTTTTGTGTATAAGATAGCCTACCCTTCCAGAAAGGAATTGTCCAGGAAAAAATTTTGTGAAATAGTCAGCAAAGGATTCATCCTTGTTAGCTGCTCCTGAGCTACTTCATTCTCTTTAAAATGGGTCTGTGTCAGAGGTCAGGAAATGCTGATAGCCAGATACTGCATAACACAGATATGTAGGTGCTGTTTAAGGAAGTGTGTATTCCCTTTTAGAATGTTCTCAATCTAAAGTGATTAACATAGTAAGGAAAAAAAAACACTTTTGGCACTAAAAATGGTCATCTGTTCAAATAACTGAAGTTTAGGGAATATTTATGCCTTATACTTCAAGTAAAATGTAACAAAAATTTTATATTCAGGCAATTGGTGACAAATGGAGGAAATATTATAGTAGACGTTTTGGACCACATAAGCTGAGTCCACATCTTTTTTTCACCTTTTCTAATGCTCATGATTCTGTTGAATACATACATAATTAACTTGATATTTTAAAAATTAGTTGATTCAATGAAATATGGCAGTATTATCATGATATATTGTCAGATTCTCCCATTCTGCTGATTTCTGATTATAAAATATGTAATTAGTTCATGTCATTCTTCATAGCTACCCAAGAGTAAATGACAATATTCATTATGGCATAAAATTAAACATAAAAATGAAAAACTGGAAACAAAAATGCATGATTCTTTCATTCCTGAGCTCAAGGACAGTAAAGAGTTATTTATGAAATCTATGTTTCAAAATAGTATAGATTATTGAAGAAAAAATAAAACTAATGTTAAGATGAGTGTGATGACCGCATTTAGCACCCAGAGTATATTAGAATCAGCCGAAGTCAGAATAAGGGAGAATGCTTGATCTTTATTCTTTGTGGAGGTGAAGGGGAAATAGCAATACAAAGTGAGAGCAGTCGCAACACAAACCCGGCCAGCAGTGCCTCTGCCTCTCTCACTCCACCCTTCAAATTGTCTCTACATCATTTCCTATACAACACATCAAACTTGCACAAAGAGTGGGTGGGGCCATTCTTTCTCTAAGCATATATTAATAGAGTATTTTCCAATTGCTATTTAGCCTCACGTGCTTGGGAACTCAATGCATCAACTCAAGCTTCAGTCCATTACATCTCCTGCTTTCTTTTGTTTTAGAACACAGGTGGTCATGACATCTCTGACTCCTCAAGGAGGTCAGAGCCCCCAAGGAGAAGTGTTACACCCTCCCTGACTTCTCAGGAAAGGAGGTAAAAGCACTGAAAAGGAGGTGATCACGCCCTCCCTGACATCTGAGGAAGGGAAATGAAAAGCACCAAAGGGAAGTGGGGATTGCTAGCGGGTTTCTGGACTGAAGGGTCTTATTAGAAACAGGTATGCACAAACCCATCAGTATGGGAGGTATTACACAAGCACACAGCAATAACGCAGAGGCTATTAGTATGACTCTCCCCACAGTCAGTACAAGCTCGATGTGGTGTAACAAACATGAATTGTACGCTCAAGTAGCGGTATAACAAACAATATAAATCAACATGGTATTGTAAAAGATTTCCAGAAGTCCTAGAAGGAGGATATGTAAACAACAGTCACACATATGCCTTCTTCAGCAGCCAAGAGCTAGTCCAAAACCAATCTATTGTCCATTGTTTCACATGTCAGGGAATTCAATGATTCCTCCCCCCCCCCCCTCAAGTTTTTGAACTCCTACAACAGTCCTTTTATCTGTTAGGGAATCTAATGATTCCAGCCAATTTTGAAGTCCTGCAATAGTCTTATTATTTCTCAGAAAATCCAATGATTCCTGAGGGCTTTCAAGTCCTACAACAGTCTTATGTCTCAGAGAATCCAATGATTCCTGAGGGTTTTCAAGTCCTACAACAATCTTACGTCTCAGAGAATCCAATGATTCCTGAGGGTTTTCAAGTCCAACAATTTTCAATGTCCATGAGTCAAACATCATAACTACCATGCTCTTTCAATGATGCGCACAATCAGCAACAGAACCACCCAATATTTCTTGGGTCTTCTCCTTCGTTTCAAGGGTCTGTTCTGTCTCTCTGTGATGGACAAGGCAAATACGGCTCTTTGGCACCCATCTGATTCCTTCTCCATCTGTAGAGATACAAGCAAACCCTTTCTCCCAAGCAGTTAACCTATCTGGTCCCTTCCATTAACCACTTTCTGGTCTTTCCACATCACCTGGCAATTATTTAAAGATAGTGGAGCTTCTCACACTGGACACTGCTCTTCTGGTGGGTTATAAAACCTGTCTGCCAGAGCCAAAATGCATCTTTGTCAAAAATCAAGAAATTAATAGTATAAAGGGCTAAATTTAGAAGTTCTCTAGCGTTACCTGTGGCTCCCCCTTTCTTTTGTTTTTGGAGGAGTGTTTTAATGTCTCTGTTTCTCCTCTCTACTATTGCCTGTCCTTGAGGATTAAAAGGTATGCCAGTAGAGTGTAAAATCTTATACTGTGCACAAAAGTGTGCAAAATATTTAGAAGTATATGCAGGTCCAGGTCCATTATCTGTTTTTATTGCTTGTGGCACACCCATAATTGCAAATGCTTGAATAAGGAACTCAGTGACCATTGGACTGTCTCTTTTGCTGCTGGTATTGCAAAAGTGAATCCTGAAAAGGTAGAAAAGGTTTTTCTACCACAACGTGGATAAAAGACAGACGACCAAAAGATTTATAACGGGTCACATCCATTTGCCAGATTTCAATGGGTCTCAAACCACGAAGGTTCTTCCCTGGAGGCAGTGTAGGAGTGTGGAAAGGAAGGCAAGCCATACAGGTTTTTACTAGGCTCCTAGCTTCTTCTCTTGTTATTCCAAATTGTAAACGTAAAGCTTGAGCAGCCTGATGGTATTTAAAATGAGATTCTTGGGCTTCCTGAAATAAAGGAATATTGACCAACATAGTTAAAAAGCTATCTGCCTTTGAATTACCAAAAATAGGACCTGGAAGTCCACTATGAGGGTGGACCTGCAAAATATAAATCTTACCTGGATGCTTTCTCACTTGCTCTTGAAGTTTCTTAAGAGCTGATATATATTAGAGGCTGCAAATTTTATTTTGGCTGTGGCAATTCTTTGTACCACACTTACTGAATAGGCCAAATCAGATATTATATTTATATCTCCTGGATAATAAGTAAGAGCTAGAATGATTGCATACAATTCATTTTGCTGAGTGGACTGAAAAGGATTTCTGACTACTCTCTTTATAATTAAGTCACAAGAGTATACAGTGCAAATATTATGTTTGGATGCATCTATAAATATAGTTGGTCCTTTAAGAGGAATTTTAGAAACCTTTTCTTCAAGAATTCATTGCCAATTATGTAATACTCTGGCTGTCTTTAATGGAGAACTGTGTGTAAATTTGGAGCCATGGCTAACAAAATTTGCCACTCTGGGATGGTCTCACAGCACACATTAATTTGTGTATTAGTATAAAAGGTGTATATCTTGTCAGGTCTTGTCCCACATAATTATACTGCTTGCTTAATAGCCTTTAATAAAATTCCAGCCACAAGCACTGGATAAGGAGTAAGGCTTTGTTCTGGTTGTGCTGGGAGATTCACCCACTCTATCACACTGTCTCCTTGCTGAAGGACTGCTGTGGGTGCCTCTTGTGTAGCAAAAACCGATATTTCCAAGGGTTTTTGAGTGACTCTTTCAACCACATTGGATAAAGCCAGTTCAACTTCTCTCAAAGTCTCTTGAGCTTCTTTTGTAAGCTGGCATGGTGAGTTTAAAGCACTGTCTCCTCTTAAAATATTATATAATGGTTGCAATTGATAGGTAGTCAAGTCTAACCCTGGTCGCATCCATTGGATATCTCCTATCAATTTCTGAAAGTCATTTAAGGTGTTTAGCTTCTCTGTTCTTAAGGACAGTTTTTGTACTGTAAGCATCTTAGGGTATACTTCATATCCTAAATATTGAAAAGGAGCATGCCTTTGAATTTTTTCTGGAGCTATATACAATTTGTAATTCCTTAGTATTTCTATGGTCTTTTGTAGACATGCTTCTAACATTTGTTTCTCAGGTGCACATCCCAATATATTATCCATATAATGTAATAACATTACTTTTGGAAATGCTTTTCTTACTGGAGCAAGAGCAGCAGCAACATACATTTGACATATAGTAGGGCTGTTTTTCATTCCCTGTGGCAAAACTGTCCATTCATATCTTTTATAAGGCTCAGCTAAGTTAATGCTGGGCACTGAAAAGGCAAATCTTTCCATATCCTCCTTATCCAGAGGGATAGAATAGAAACAATCCTTAATGTCTATAATCCAAAGAGGCCATTCTCTAGGCAATTGAGTAGGAGTTGGAAGTCCAGGCTGAAGAGTTCCCATAGTTTCCCTCTAAAGGTTCATTTACCTTTCTTAAATCAGTCAACATCCTCCATTTTCCAGATTTCTTTTTTACAACAAATACTGGGGAATTCCAAGGACTTAGAAAAGGTTGTAAGTGTCCTTGGTCAAGTGGCACCTGTATTATATCTAATATGGCCTGAATTTTATCACTACCTAAGGGCCACTATTCTATCCACACTGGTATATCAGTTTTCCATTGGATAGGAACAGATGAAAGTGTTGGTAGGCCTTCAAAAGCAGCCCTGATTAAAAAACTGAAGTACTCATTTTTAACCCTAATTGTTGTAAAACGTCTCTTCCCCACAGATTGATGGGGATTTTTTCAACTATAAAAGAAGTAAAAACTCCTGTTGCACCTTCAAAGGTACATCTCATAAGGGCAGCACTAACTTCAGCTGCTATTGATCCTCCTATTCCAGACATGTAGATGTCTGCCTTAATCTTTGGTCAGTGACTTGGGCCAGTTGGCACCTCTAATGACTGTATGATCTGCACCTGTGTCTACCAATCCTTCTAATGGTAGGCCATTTATATAGATTGTGAGCATAGGTCAGTCAGCTGTTACAGCTGATGTCCAGTATATTCCTGGATTTTGTGGTCTGGAGTCAGAATCTGGGTGACTATCACCAGGTTGCTTATTAGGATTCTGTATGAGTAAACCTGATGCTACTACTTCTCCTGGGTGATAAGTCACACATTGTCTACCTGTATTAGTGATTGGGATATTATCTACACATTCTCCAGTTTCCCACATCAGTGTATGGATGGACACTGTTTTGTACATACTTTCAGGAGGTGAAATGGTCAAGCCTACTGTGCCTGAAGGCAAGGAATCCATAGGCTGGAGAGGAACAGATTTCACCTCTCCAGGGAATATCTCAGTTGTTCCAGTTGCATACAACTCTATTCTCCCCAATTATACTCCCTTTATCCCATCAGGTTACTTCCTGGCTGGTTGATTGTGTAATCCCTTTCTCCCATCATAGGACTTATTGATTGATTAGTCATGTCTGGGTACTGGACTTCTAGGCACTCTCTGGGTGCACCATTGGCTGCTATCATGCCCCAAGTATTTTTTGTCTTGGGCCCTGGAGCTGGGCCCTCATCCCGTTTCCCTGAATCAGTCTATATTCTGAGGCCCAATGGAAGCCTCTGTTGCATTTTGGACATGGGCTATTGGGTCTTGTTCTCCCACCCTGTTTTCTCATTCTGTCTCTATGCCAACATTGAGCTTTCAGATGCCCTACTTTACCACCCTGAAAGCATTGACTGCTTTCTAGCATTCTCTGGAAGTCCCTTGCCAAAAGGGAGCCTGTCTCCCCATGTTCAGATCATGAGAAGTCTGCATCATAGCCTGGGCTATAAAAGGCATTTGTGCCACTGTGGCACAGCATCTTATGATCTCCTCTAAAGGAGCATCCTTGAACAATCCTAGTATAATTTTTCTGCAAACCTCATTAGCATTTTCCTTAGGAAGTTGCCTTATCAAAATGTCTGTTACTGCATTTTCCCCAGTAGTTCTTGTGATAGCTGTCTGCAAATATCCCACAAAGTCAGCAAAGGGTTCATTTGGCCCTTGTGTTATTTTTATGAAGGCCTCACCCTTGTCATCTTGATTGTGGAGAGAAGCCCATGCTTTGATAGCAGCAGTAGCAATTTGCTCATATGCTACTATGGAATAATTAATCTGTATTGCGACGTCTTCATAGGAACCTACACCTGTTAGTAGCTCATAGGTGATTGCAACATGAACTCCACTTTGACTATTTTGTTGGACTTGTATCTTACAGAGCTCACTATATTCAGAAAGTCACAAGTAGTTTTGAAAAGGTTCTAGGCATACCCTTGCTATAGATTTCCAGTCATTAGGGGACTTCTGAACCAAATTCTGAATTAACATCTTAACATAAGCTGATGTAGTCCCATAAAGAGTGCAAGCCTTTTTCAGGTCTTTGAGGATTTCTATATCAAAAGGAGCATATTTCCTACTTTCTTGACCTGAAGAATTAAACTGTTAAATCACAGGAAAAAATGTGTGGTTGTAACTCAATCACATCTTTCCCTTCTTCCACGCTTTGAGTAGTGCCTTTTGTAATCTACTCACAGGAGGGATTGGATGCTGGGGGGGAAGTGCTAGTGGTGTCACTCCCAGCCCACACTCCTCCTCCTCCCTCTATCCCGGAAGGTGGAGTTGGTGGAGGAGTCATTTATCTGCTCTATAGGCTGTGTTGAAGCTGCCTCAGATTTACCCCACCCTTGAGCCTCACTTAAATCTCCATGCCCTGTGGGGATATGGTCATTAATCTGTTCATTGTCTTTCTCTCTTTCTCATTTTCCCTATATTTCCTCATCTGGCTGTTCCTAGAAGTTTTCTTTTTTCTATAACTTGTAGGATTCTTTAAGGCCAACTCTATTATGTTGTATACATAGAATGCTTCAATGGAAATTGAACGAGGACCTTTTTTGTTGTAATATTCTGAGAGCTGTTGTCCTACTAATGTCCAATTATCTGAAGAGATTTGCTCTTCCTCTAAAGAACCAAGGGGAGATGCGTTTTAATGTACTCAGAAGTCTAGCTATCTGTTCCCAAGTTATAAGTAGCCCTTGTCCTTCAATCAACTTAAGCATGCTTTCTATAGCGCCCCTTTGGGACTGAGGTGGGGAGGGGGGTGGAGATGGAGGAGAATCTTTTCCTAATATCTGCTCCATTTTTAGCCAGAAAAGGTTACTAGTTTAGTCCTTAACAAAGTGAGTTCCCTGTTCGTCTATTAAAATACTTACCTAATTTCCTGGTCCCTGGAGACTTTTTCAGTGAAAGTGGGTCCCAAATATGATGAAAGCATTTAGCACCCAGAGTATATTAGAATCAGTCAGAGTCAGAATAAGGGAGAATGCTTGATCTTTATTCTTTGTGGAGGTGAAGGGGGATAGCAATATGAAGTGAGAGTAGTCATGACACAAACCCAGCCAGCAGTGCCTCTGCCTCTCTCACTCCACCCACCAAATCTCTATGTTATTTCCTATACAACACATCAAAGCTTGCACAGAGAGTGGGCGGGGGCCAATAAGCATATATTAATAGAGTATGGTCCAATTGCTATTTAGCCTCATGTGTCTGGCACCTCAGTGCAATGACTCAAGAGCTTCAGCCCATTACAGAAGAGAAATTTAGAGCTAGAAAAACTCTTATAGAAATATTGAGTTAGAATTCTTCATTGTACATTGATAGAAACTGAAGCCAAGAAAGGGGATAGAACTTCTCCCTAAAAATGAACCCATATCTCATGATTCATAAATCAATTTATTTTCTACTACAACATTTAATGGGTGGAAAGAGGGCAACCAATATTTTTTTTTCCTTACAAACCCTATTTTCTTAACTTAATTACTAGATATCCCAGATAGGTATAAAGACATTTAGCAAAATTATACATTCTGAGAGGACATCTGATTACAACTCATATCTGAATAGAAATCCTTCAACGGTATCCTCGACAATGAATCATCTAGACAATATATGAAGACCTTTAACGAAGGGTAATCCTCCAAAATATTCTATGATACAATATGATATTGAAAAGGGGATCCTGAAACTCTCTAAAACTCCTGGAAGTAGAGATTCTCCTTGAACCCTGTGTCTGTGGGACCCTGCCCCACAGAGGAAACAAGATAAACAGCTTCATTCCATTATCTTGATGGGATTGCTTCAGTCCTGAGCTAACCCTATTGAATTGAAGAGACGCATTCAATTCTATTCAAATTCAGCCCAAGTTGAAACCCAGCTTGTAGCCAAAGCTCCTATTATAAAAGAGCCAATTCTAAACTCATTTCTTTGCAGAGGATGCCAAGGATGCCAAGGAAACTCTCTTTCTTCCTGGAATAGCAGGCCTCTGCCCACTGGAATAATATTCTCTTCCAGTGTTGCCCTCTTCTTATTCTCACCTATTTCCCTAAGGAAACTTATATCCTTCTGTTGGGATTTCTTTAAACTTTACTCCTCTGTCAGACTTAACCTCTAAGGAATTCAGCCTTTCTATTCTTGCATAGTAAAGGCTGACTTCCAATGCCAATAATAAACCTCTTTTATCAATCTAGCCTTTTTGGGTCTATAAATCCCTTTACAGAGAATTTCTATACCACCAAAAGGGGGTTCCCCAAAACTCCCTACTCTTGCGCCAAATCCCAAGGGGGTTTAGGGGAGCCAAACCTCTCCATTTGGTTCCTTGAACCCTGGACCTGCCACTAAACCTCATCATTTACCTCCTTGACCACCAGGAACCTTAATCTCATTTTGGTTTCCTAAATCTAGACCTCATCACTTGGTTTCCGGACAAAGGGAACCCCAAAACCTAAACTTCACCAATATGATGCAATATAATAATATACATTAATTATCTACTGTGGGCAGAACACTGTGCTTAGTGATAGCAAAGACAGAGTATAATTACCCATGTTCTCTGCCTTATTGGAATTCATAATGTAATAGGTATATAAGACACAAACAGATAAATGTCATATAATTACATAATGGCTATGAGAAATCTAAAGTATAATATCCAAAGGAACCCAGGAAAGGTTTTATTAAGAAGAGAGTATTTGACAAAACTTTTTTTTTTAATTATAGGTAGAAAGCTAACAGGTAAAGATGAAGAGGCTGATTCTTAAGGAATTCCATTATATTCTGAACAACTCTAAGCATTAGAATGTATTTTCTTGCATCAAATTGAAATAAATATGCTTCTGTAACTTTTACCATTGGTTCCTAGCCTAGTTGCTCTAGAGACAATCAAAATAAATGCTTAAGAAATTAATGTTGATCAATTGTTTGAATTACCGATTGTTTAAAGGAAATCATAAGAATCACAGTCAAAACTTGGATCCCAAGAGATCCCTGAATCCAAATAGAGAGATACTATTTCATAGGTCTATTATTAAAAATCATCTTTTTTGGAGTGTTCTACTATGAGAATTCAATGTTCTCATTATAAGTATTTCCTCTATTAATACAGTTTATAATCCTTCCATTATTTAATAAACCACCTTCATAAATTGCAACATTTAGAAGATAAAACAACATATTCTTTGTCCAAAGGCCAAATCTCTGCTAACAAACCTCCTCAGAATCAAATATTTCATTTCTCAGAGAACACATTCATAATCCCAGCTTTCTTACCTAGAGAGAACCTATCAGTGCCTCTGTTTTCATTAACATGGGCTGATATTATACAAATTCAACTCTACTCCCCAATATAGGACTCCAGTCGACATTCTATTCAAATGTATTTAAAATATTGCATTCTGTTTTTTTAAGGCAGGTGACTTAAAATGACTTGCCCAAAATCACACACCTAGTGTGTCAAGAGTCTGAGCTGGTAATTGAACTTAGGTCCTCCTGACTGCATGCCATTGCCCTAACTGCTATGGCATCTAGCTGCCCCAAAATATTCCATCCTGGGGAAAGGTGAAAGATGTGGCACAATGCATAAAGTGCCAGATTTGGAGATATGAAAATTCATCTTTCTGAGTTTAAATCTGCCCTCAGAAACTTTTAACTGTATGACTCTGGACAAGTCATTTAACCTGTTTACTTTAGTTTCCTTATCTGTAAAATGATACGGAAAAGGAAAATGAAAACTATTTTAGTATCTTTCCCAAGAAAATTCTGGATAGGATCATTAAATGTTAGATACAAGTGAAAAATGATTGAACAAAAATAATTCTTCCATTTCTTAATGATGGAATTCACTATATTCTGTTTTCTGAATAGCAAAGTTTAGAAAATGGGGGAGAGACACTATCTATAGTAATTTAGAAATGAGCTGTCAGCCAAACAACTGATTGGGAAATGACTATCATGAGGTTTCTTTGCAGATCAATGTTTTTTACCTGATTTTATTTTACCTCAGTCTGGCAAGCTTCAAGGTAAAAGAGAAAAAGCCAATAATTTAGAAGGACAAATGGGCCCATCCTCTTGATAAATTGTAAACAAATTGTTAAAGGTGTGTCTTGCTAAAGATATATCAAAAAGAAAGAGCTTTTGACATCATTATGCCCTCAAGTCTGAAGCAATGGAGTCCAGTATATTAGGAGTTTTTTGAATCCAATGAAAGGTTCAGAGTCAGTTACAAAGTTGATTTCTATTTAATAAAGAAAAAAGAATCAGAGTTAAATTAATTGATGATTAGTCATAATTGAGAATCAGAAAGAAAAAAAATTACCCATTATTAGGCCTTTGCATTTATTTAAATTTTACATCTTATTGCAAGAAGGAATTTTTTAATCATTGCTACCAACAATTTTAATAAAAGACTATCAGGGTTTTGTTAATTAAAGTATAATAGCATGGGAGAGTCAGTAAACTTGTTCCTCATCTATTTTTCTAAAAGTAACCTAATTGCCTAGACCATGAGGCCATTTCCCATGACTAAAGTTGAATCTTGAAAAAAATGGCAGGTATGTTCTTTAAGAGGAACAATTATCTCTGGAGAACTATGATATTAGTAATAATAGCTATTAAAGTTTGAAACTCCATAAAGATATTTGGGATGCTCTAGATATAAAGGTCCTACCTTTCAACCTTAACTCATTTAATCATTACATCAGCCCAATGGGGTTATTATTATTGCATTTCAAATAAGTAAAATGACTTACTCATGATCACACAACTCAAAAAAATATATATCAATGATATTATTTGAAACTGTGGCTTTTCTGATTCCAAATCCAAACTTGTGCCCAGAGCATCATATTATCCCTATATTAGTTTAGCAGAGAGAATCCCATGGATAATGTCAAAAGTTAAACTGAAGTCCTCAGGGACATTTGTGGTGGGCCATATTTATTAACTTAATGCTAATTTAGTATTTTGGAATTATCAAGTAATATCCATATTGGTTCTTTAGACTTCATGACTTTAGTAAAAGATGTCTCTGTCAAAGAGAATTGATCAGGAAGAGCTGTCCACTCAGTAGATTTTTAAGGAAAAAGCAAATTCCTCCTTCTCTCTTTCTCTGTTTCTATTTCTCTGTTTGTCTTTCTGTCTCTATCTCTATCTCTTTTTCTCTCTGTATGTTTCTCTGTCTCTGTATCTCTGTTTCTCTATCTCTCTGTCTCTCTCTCTCTCTCTTTTCTATCTCTAGAAGAGAGAAATTCTGTGAGAGGAGTTCCAGTAATGGAATATCTCTCAACAAGTATCTGTGACCACTACAATGTTTCTTGGAAAAAAGTCTGCTAACAGGAAAATGAGCCCAGGCTTTGGCTGACCTTTCCAGAAGGCGTGGATCTTAAGAAAATTGTTTAGATTCCGAAGAGGTAAAAATGAAATACTTCCATTATATATTCCATGTTTTAATGTTATTAGTACCAGTCACTCTGGATAATACAATAGAAATTATATATTGGGAAAAGTAATTATATAGTTATTTTGTGTTAAACCTCTAGAAATGCATATTTTGAATCTTTTGTGTTTTTAGCATTTCTTTTCAACTGAAAAAAAAAATTGTTGCTCTATACTTGATCTACATTGTATACTGAGTAGTTTTCAACTCCCTTTTAAAGATATCTTAGACATGAGTCATACTTAAATTTATAAGATTCCCCTGCCTTCCCCCACCAAGGAAGAGAATATGAAGAGTCAGAGAATATGAAAGGAAAAATAAGCCGAAGGCATTCCTCTCAGGATCATCCAGGTTAATCTGACTCACATATGTGAGTCCAGAATTAGGATTTTTTTAAATGCAAGAGGGTAAGTATCCCAATGTCGGTTGGTCCAGTGACATTCTATTGGTACATTAACTTCAGAAGCATATAAGCATAGCATAGATTCATGTCATCTCATTTTTGTTTTGTTTGTTTGATTGTTTGTTTGTCTCAGAACTCCTTTTACACCTTAAAAATTATTGAGAATTTTTCTTCTAAAGAGCTTTTTTAGATAGGTTTATTATATTTATTGCTATTCATGACTAGAAATAAAACTGTCCTGGGATTATGATCATTGTTTTGATTTCACTAATCTCCCTGAAAGAGTCTTAGAGCTGCATAAGGATTTCCAGACCACTATTTGAAACATGCCAATTTAACCAAACAAATTCCAAGACACAGAAAACTAATTGATTTGACTGTGATCATGTAGTTGGCGAATGAAAAGCTAGAACTAAAATCCCAATTTGCTGATTCATAGCCCAAAGGTCTTTCTATTACACTGCAAATTTCAAATCAACACAATCCTTCCAGTTTAAGTCCAAAGTATTCCACAGATTGATAAAATTTGAGTAGGAAATTGGTTCTCTCTTTCTTTCAGTTCACTTCATATCTTATCTTATTTCCCTCTACCACAGGAAGAGGAAATATAGCAAAGTAGATAGAGAGCTAGTCATAAGAAATACTAGTTATAAGAACATGAAAAGTCATTTAATGTGTCAGTGTGCTATAGAAATATAAATTTCAGCAAAGGGACCAATTTGCATTTGTGTAAGGTTATCCTCATGTGGGAATTCTCGATTCCAATGAAATTAAAGCTCCAGTTCCTATCCCAAACCCTGTCAGAAA